>NW_021633173.1:0-56658 GCF_004799145.2 Neltuma alba
TTTGGTCATAAATATAAAACTCTAATCCACTTTGTCTCTAATATTTATACATTTTTTTCAAGATAGTCTTTCTAATAATTATAGTTCTAGCCGATACATTCAATTAGCAAGAATATTTTAGAAAAACAATATCTATTTATTACAAATAACTAATTAACTACGTCTTAATCTCCTCAAATTAGTCAACTAGCTCTTATAATTAGGACCGAAGCTAGTATATAACAATATATTTTTATGAAAATACCTGATTTAGGATTTTATAATTTTCTTTTTTTAAAATTATTTTCTCTTTAAAAATTGTATTTTACCAGTTCAACGGTTCCCCTTAATTTTTTTAATTTAATTGGTAGATTTTATTGTAGTTATAATTTTTTGGCCGAAATATTTGTGTTATAAATAACTGCAACTGATAGAGCGAGTTCCATTTATTTTTTAATCACATAATTGACATGAAAGAGGAATCTCCATTATAGGCCCAAAAAGAGACGCCCATGAAATGGAATTTTGGACGGGTTTAGAAATATCCAACCCATCCCCCATTGGTGATGAAATAAAATTCTCACTATGCTAAGTATGCTTCTTCTTTTTTTTTGGCATCAAAATTCTCACAATGTTGTGCAATTCGCACGTACATATACAATTAGAGGATTTTTCTTAAAAAAAAAATCACAATATTAAAGCAGTGTTATAAATGGTCTCAGAGATACTTCTCCGGTCCTAAATATAGGATTCTTATATAGTGTATATAAAGATCTATATTAGTACCGGAAGAGTATTAAAATAGATCAATTTTTACTTTATGATGGATTATAGCAAAGCTACCTCTAAAAACGTGTTTCCTTTTTTATCCTTTCTTCTTTCTCTATCAAACTCTTCCAATAATAATTTTGCAGGCTCAAATAATTACTTAATTTTAAATACGTAGAATGTAAGTATAAAATTACGTTTGTCCAATCAAATATGAGGATGCATGCCCTTGTTCCAAATTCATTCAAGCAAATGAACGAGCTTAGTTAATAAATATTAACTTATGTTCTTAATATAAGAACTAAATACCTAATTTGGGGATATTAAGAAAATTAATTTAGTTATTAGTAATAAATAATTGTTGTCTTATCTAAAATACCCTTGTTAATCATGTGTATTAACTAGAACTATCATTTGATAAAACTTTTAATATGTGCAATTATTATAGGGATTATTTGATAAAAATAACTAAATATCATAGATAAAATGAATTAAGTTCTTATATTTAAAATTAATTATTAAAATAAATTAGCTCTTATATTAATAAGATCAGTAGTAATAATTATATAGAGGACATAGATTTTACGTCTTAGATGAGATGTATATAGAACATATAAAGATTGATGTCGGCCGAAAACACAAAAGAGCAAGTGAAATTACACAAAGCAATCACATCTTACTCATTGAAAAGCACGAATATAACGCAAAGGCTTCACATACAATAATCTCTCCCCATGCCACGCACACAAAACCAAAACATCAAATTAAAGATAAGAAAAATTGTGGGGCAAAGAAAAGAAAAGAAAAGAAAAGAAAAGAAAAACAACTATTAACAGCTTGCAAATTAAATGACGAAGCTTAAATTCTTCAATACGACGCCGTTAGAGCAGCCGCCGCCAAAGCTACTCCGACTGAAGCCAACGTTGTTCCTAGAAAACCGCCATTCAGACCCTCAGCCCCGGACTTCTCCTTCGCTGACTCGGTCTGATCATCATCCCCATCCATGGACGGATTCTCCTTATCAGCTTTTGGAGCTTTAGCCAGTGCCAGCGACGGCGCCGGAGCCAGAGCCTTTGGCTTGAAGAAATCCAGCGGAAGCAACACTTTGTTCAGATGATATATGGCCAGTGACCTATCAGTGTAAACAATGCCTGCAATTGTGGTATTGACCACCCCAGTTGAAATATTCACCATGCTCCCATAAGCCGTCACGTTCAGCTGCAACCTGCTCGGGTTGAGTCCGGCGAGTGTCCGGACCGGGTTGGTCAGCGAGTCGAAGTTGGAGCTGGAAACGTAGACGGGAAGAACGTGGAACTGCACTAGTTCTATCTTCTGGTTATCGTCCAGAGAATTGAGGAACCCGGCTTTGAGTTCGGAGAAAGCATCGTCATCGGGAGCCAGAATGGTTAGGCCACTGGCGGATCTTGTGGCTATGAGCTGCGAATTGATTTGGTTGATCAACTGGGTAGTTTTCAGAAGACGGATAAGGAAATTGAAGTTTTTGGCCTTCCTGAGGATCTTAATGATGTCGTCGTTGGAAGCGTCCGAGGAATCCCCCGACTGGGGTCCACTGGGCACTAACGGCTTCGCCGGAGCCGGCGCCGGAACAGCTGGTGCAGGTTTGGCCGGGGGTTTAGGAGCTGGTTTGGGGCTGAGGCTGGTGTTAACTGAGCTAAAGTGAAAGAAGAGAAGGAGGAGGAAAGCAAGAGGAAAAGGAAGAAATGGATTTGCTTCATCTTGTTGATTACAGTATAGAAGGCTCGAGAGAACTGTTGTTAATTTTAGAATGAATGTTTGTTTGATGGGTGAGGAGGTGTTGGAAGAGAAAGTTTTTATAGGTGGAAAATGAATGATTAGTTGGGTAAAGGGTTTAATTATGATAGTGACTTATAGTTTTGATGTGTGACAGAATATGTTATGTTTCATGGAGATTAAGGTGGTGCATCGGGGAAGGTTGTGGTGATTGAGAAGGGGATTAGGTGCAAGTTGATAAAATGCATATTTGGGCTGAAAAAAGGAAAAAACTTTTTTTCACCTCTTTGAAAAAACCATGTATGTGTCGAGTTTACCTCAATTTCTCAAAGGAAAAATCCATTTATAGTATGTATGTCCTTATAGCTAGGATTCGAAATTTTGTTCACAATTTGATGCGACTCTTTGGGATTGGGAGTAGGTTTAGCATGCCTTTTCTTGAAATAAAAAAGCTAGCTAGAATTAAGAAATGAAGGGAGATAGATAGGCAAAGTGCATGAGCTAAATGAAGAAGAGGAAAAAAAACCCATAGCAAAAAATCAGAAGTTGCTTAAACTGACTTTTTTTTTTGGCAAACTTTTATATGTAATTCCTTGAGACTTTATAATAAGGCTTACAAAATTCTTTCGCAGAAAGCTAGCTAGCTAGAATGTGGACATTTTCACAGCAAGTTAGAATATATGCTTCTTAATAGGAATTGGTCTGTAGTTTTATGTATAAAGACTTTGTCAAATGAGCAGCAGAGATAGGTTAGTTAAGTATGCTCACCATTATGTGCCTTACCACAGCAATGTCTTTAATCATCCTTCATCTTGACTTATAGAGATGGTGAAAGAAGTTTGCATTTCTAAAGGACTAGCATGTTTCCATTGATGCTGCTGGCTTGAGTACAAGTGTTTTTAGGGATATGGCACTAGATTTATGCAAGCTCCTTTGTGTGGAGCAAATATAACATACCCAAAACATCCCATGGTTGATTATAGAAAACTAGATTGCGTACAACAGATGAATTAGTTGCTTTTAATGATTATCATCGATTATTTTATTCGTGTGTTCTATAATGCTGAAAATGAGTAAATATGACATTTATTCTACCATTATAGATTTATGAAATATGTCATATACACTATTATTGACACGCTATTACATGTAGAAAGATGAGAACTTTATGCTATTTTGAAATGTTTAATATTCTTAACTATAGTAAAATTAAAGCTGAAATTTGTGTTAAAATCTAGTATTGTCTATCTAATAAATTGATGCCATTAGTCATTAGATACAGAGTTTCTTAGAAACTGTATTGCTTATTATAAGGTTTATTTTGAAGTACAAACGCATTGCCAAGTGAATCTTATACTATGTACCTCTGGTCCTTATATATGAAACAATATCGACTGATTTATCGAGATTAGAGAAGCTATATAAATTACTTTAAGATATTTATATTTATCATGTTTCTCTCAACTAATTTACTTGATTTATAAATTGATATATCCAATGATATATATGAGTATTTTAAATAAATCATGTAGCATATACTATAATTAAGCAATTTATTTAGTTTTCTTATTAGTTGACTGGGTTTTATATAAAAGATCAAAAGTAGTATCTTGTAGGATTCATTTTCCTTGCTTTTGTATATCATGTATATGTTTTCTCATAATTAAGATTTTTTAAAAATGGATAGTTAATTGTTGGCCAAAAAAAGAAAATGGATAAATGAGAACCATTCTTACAAAGCAGAACAAACAAAACCAGATCATAAAATTGTGGGCCCAAAACAAAAAAAAAACAGGCTGCAGATAGCGCAGTTTATCTCCTTCAATACGACGTCGTTAATGCTGCAGCAGCCAAAGCAACTCCGACGGAAGCCAGCGTTGCTAGAAAGCCGCCATTGAGACGAATAGCACCAGACTTCTTCACTGACGCGGTCTGATCATCATCCCCATCCATAGATGGATTCTCCTTATCAGCTTTCGGAGCTTTAGCCAGTGCCAGTGACGGCGCCGGAGCCAGAGCCTTTGGCTTGAAGAAATCCAATGGAAGCAACACTTTGTTCAGATGATATATGGCCAGCGACCTATCAGTGTAAACAATGCCTGCAATTGTGGTATTAACCACCCCCGTTGAAATATTCACCATGTTCCCATAAGCCGTCACGTTCAGCTGTAACCTGCTCGGGTTCAGTCCGGCGAGTGTCCGGACCGGGTTGGTTAGGGAGTCGAAGTTGGAGCTGGAAACGTAGACGGGAAGAACGTGGAACTGCACGAGTTCGATCTTCTGGTTATCGTCCAGAGAGTTGAGGAATCCGGCTTTGAGTTCTGAGAAGGCACTGTCGTCGGGAGCCAGAATGGTTAGGCCACTGGCGGATCTTGTGGCTATGAGCTGCGAATTGATTTGGTTGATCAACTGGGTAGTTTTCAGAAGACGGATAAGGAAATTGAAGTTTTTGGCCTTCCTGAGGATCTTAATGATGTCGTCGTTGGAAGCGTCCGAGGAATCCCCCGACTGGGGTCCACTGGGCACTAATGGCTTCGCCGGAGCCGGGGCCGGAGCAGCTGGTGCAGGTTTGGCCGGGGGTTTAGGAGCTGGTTTGGGGGCTGCGGCTGGTGTTAACTGAGCTAAACTGAAAGAAGAAAGGGAGGAGGAAAGCAAGAGAAGAAAGAAGAAATGGATCTTCATCTTGTTGATAATTGTTATATGCAGAATGAATGTTTTGTTTGATGAGTGTGCATGGAGGAGAGGGAGGGAAAGGTTTTTATAGGTGGAGCTGGAAAGTGAATCACTAAGTGGGTAAAAGGTTTAATTCTGATGGCGACAGAATATGTTAAGTTTCATGGAGATGAAGGTGGTGCATCAGAGAAGGTTAAAGCGATTGAGAAGGAGATTTAGGTGAGTTGATGAAGATGCACACTCAGAAAACGAAGCAACTCTTTTCTTTCAGGTTCATCTGATGTGCAACAATTGACACCAAAAAAAAAAACGATCGGAAAAAGAATATATTTGATTTATTTATTGAAAAATTAAAATAATATAAAATATAACTACGTAGTGTTATTCAAAATATTTCTAGTCTTGATTCATAATGTTTCTAATGCTATGTCTTCATCAGCCAGACAAAAAAATTCAGGAAATCTCGCAGAACCATAAGAATTCATAAAACCAAAGGTCCAAAATTAATAAGCGGCCCAATAAACTGAAGCCCCAGTGGCACGCAAGAGTTAAACACAAAGACCACAGCAAGGACATCACTAAAATACGTACAGTACAATATAATTCAAACGCACACAGTGTGATCCGATAACATATGTGCCAATCTTTGTCAGACAAATTTGAAAACCTTGTGAGCGTGCATCTGGTTGGACAATATCTCTTGGTTTGTAGAAGTCAAGAGAATCTTGCGGCCAGTGTGATCAGCCCGAAATGGAATTCCTGATCTTTGCAAATCTAGTCCCTGGTTGAGATCTTGTAGCAGCACAAGAATTTTCTGCTGCGTTTTGATTCTCTCTATCAACAGAGAAGCTCTCCTGGTTTCAGACTCATCTTCCATTGTGAAGCCCAGTGCATTAGCTAGTTCTCCTTGGATCCTTTTCAAGTCTGCTGGCTTCTTCCTTCTTGCTAACCTCATCACCCTACAAATCTTAGCAAATAATAAATTGGTCCTTTTCATGTCTGACTTCTTTGCCACGCTAACCAATGACCATATCAAATAAACTGTCTCTTTGAGCTCTTACTGTAACTCTCTCTACCAGATCGGCCATGGCAGTTTGTGTACCGTACACGCCGTTGATAAAAGCATAAGCATCTGTCAACGCCTCCATTATGCCATTCATGGCGAGCAATCTCAGAGCAGAAACATCAAGGCCATTCAAACTCACCGCACCCTTTAAACAAGCGGGACGACTCGAAATCAATGAGCCAATGTTGGAGTTGGAAGGTGACCCTGTGAGTGGCTTGATCATCCACGTGCTTTCTTCTGTTGAACAGGTTTGGCTTTCGTCCATCTCTAAGCTGAGAGAGAGAGGGAGGGAGAGGGAGAGAGGGATATATATATATATATATATATATTGCTTCTATTATTCTACTGGGTTGTTTCGCTGCTTCAAGAAATTGAAAATAAAGTAATAAGTCAGCAAAATCAAGGAGATCAACGAGTAAATCAGAGGCAGCAAAAACTAGAACAAGAAGAATGAAACAGTAAGGAAATTGATAGACGTTACAACTTGTGAAGAAGTGGCAACGATAATCAAATTGAATAGACTATTAATAATTCTCTGATCATCCTTCTTTGAAAATGCTAATGAGTTGATCCGTTGCAGATTGATGAGTCGTGTAATTTACTCTCATCGATTATTTTTTTAGTATAGTATCATCCGTTGACATTAAGTTTTGAATATAATAGTCCCTCCATTGCTCAGGAAAAAACGAGACTCAAAATATAAGACTTTGGCAGGTTAATTAATGTAATTTTTTTGCTTTCATTGCCATTAAATATTGGAGAAGACGATTAATGATAAAAGTGTAATATTCAAGATAACTTTATCATTTTTAGGGGTAAAATAGGAAAATTTTATCATTTTAGAACACATACTAAATTTTTATTTCTGGGTATGTGAAACAAACTAACTTTTTATATTATGGACCAAAGGGAGTATGATTGCAGCATAATCCTTTCCTTAATTTCTTAGTCCCCAACATCTTTAATACACATCCAAATATCTTCTTTTCGAAGAGAGAATAACATTGAAGAAAATCCTATCGAGAGATGTCTTTACATAATCTGAGAGCTTCCACAATCTCAACTTGATATCAATTTATATTCTCAATTTTTAAAAATATTTAACAAAGGCAAAGTACATCTATGATTTGGACGCCATTGTTATTGAATTTCAGGTAGCTATTTCAATGTCAAATCATATATGTGAAGCTCCAACAAAGCTTTGGACTAATTTATCTCGAGAGTGATTCGTCACCCTCCAAAAATCTCTCCCAATCACACCCAAACAAAAACACGACGCAAAACAAAACAGGAAATTGGTGATCCCAAAAAAGAATAAAAGAGTATTTATTAACATTTAACAGCTTGCAAAATGGCGCAGTTTATGTTCTTCAATACGACGTCGTTGTTGCGGCTGCAACCAAAGTTGCTCCGACGGACGACAACGTCGCTGCTAGAATGCCGCTATTCGAACCGACGGCCCCAGGCTTCTACTTCACAGACTCGCTCTGATCATTATCCCCACCCATAGAAGGATTCTCCTTATCAGACTTGGGAGCTTTAGCCAGTGCCACCGACGGCGCCGGCGTCAGAGCCTTTGGCTTGAAGAAATCCAACAGAAGTAACACTTTGTTCAAATGACATATGGCCAGTGATTTACCACTGTAAACAATGCCCGCAATTGTGGTATTAACCACCCCAGTTGAAATATTCACCATGTTCCCATAAGCCGTCACGTTCAGCTGCAACCTGCTCGGGTTCAGTCCGGCGAGTGTCCGGACCGGGTTGGTCAGGGAGTCGAAGTTGGAACTCGAAACGTAGACTGGGAGAACGTGGAACTGCACGAGTTCGATCTTCTGGTTATCGTGCAGAGAGTTGACGAATCCGGCTTTGAGTTCTGAGAACGCACAGTCATCGGGAGCCAGAATGGTTAAGCCACTGGCGGATCTGGTGGCTACAAGCTGCGAATTGATTTGGTTGATCAACTGGGTAGTTTTCAGAAGACGGATAAGGAAATTGAAGTTTTTGGCCTTCCTGAGGATCTTAATGATATTGTCGTTGGTAGCATCTGAGGAATCTTCCGACTGGGGTCCACTGGGCACTAACGGTTTTGCCGGAGCCGGAGCCGGCGCCGGAGCAGCTGGTGCAGGTGTGGCCGAGGGTTTAGGACCAGCGGCTGGTGTTAACTGAACTATAGTGAAAGAAGAAAAGGAGGAGGAAAGCAAGAGGAGAAAGAAGAATGGATCTTCATGTTGTTGACTTTATTTGTTTGATGAGCTAGTGTACATGGAGGAGTGGGGAAGACAGGTTTTAGTAGATGGAAAGTGAAAGATTTAAGTTGGTAAGAGGTTTAATTGTGGTGACGGTGATTTTGTAGTTTTGCAGGGTGACAGGATATATATGTTTAAATTTCATGGAGACGAAGGTGGTGCATCAGAGAAGGTTAAAGTGATTGAGAAGGAGATTCAGGTGTGAGATCGGAATAGGCTCGCCCTGGTCTTATCCCAATGAAGAGGAACGGGACGTGATTTTTGTGCGTCTCGTTCCGGTTCTATCTCGGTTGAACGGGACGTCTCGTTTCCTAAAAAACCACTATAATTTTTTGTATAAGTTTTTTAATATTATAATACTCCTCCGGTCCTAATTATAAGACCCAATTGACTTATTTGAGGAGATTAAGGAAGTAAGTTAAGTTGGTTATTTATAATAAATAAGTGTTGTTATTCCTAAAATATCCTTGCTAATTAAGTATATTGGCTAAACTATCATTATTAGAAGGATTATCTTGGAAAAAAATGCATAAATATAAGAGAGAAAATGGATTGGGTCTTATAATTAGGACCAAATAAAAGTCAAATTGGGTCTTATAATAAGGACCGGAGGAGTATTTATTTTTTATGGGACTTTGAAAGATAAAAAATATTGTAAAAAATATTATGTAAAAAGTTCAATTATATAATATAAAAACGGTGTGTGTGAAACAATACTATAGAAAAAATGCCATAAAGGAATATTATATAATGGTTTTGTGAATTATTTTATCGAGGAAAAAGATTTTGTTGAGATAATACTATAACTTTTGAGCTGAAAAACATAATAAAAATCATTATTATTATTAATACGTGAATTGAATAATTTAATAATTATTATTAATAAATAATTTTAAAAAAACATTCTGAGACAAGACAAGACAACCTCATCCCAATTACTGTCCCGTCCCGTCCCATAGTCGTCCTGTCCCGAAATTATTTTTGTCCTATCCCAAACTCATCGAAATTGAGACGAGACAAATTGAAATCCCGCAGTGTGATGAAGATGAATAGTCTGAAAACAAAGCAACTCTTTTCATTCAAATTTATCAAAGACAGTTCTTGTGATAATAGTAGTTCTAATCAATACACTTAATTAGCAAGGATATTTTAGAAAAGACAACACCTATTTATTACAAATAACTAACTTAATTAGTCTTCTTAATCTACTCAAATTAACCAATTAGATTTTATATTAAAGACAAGATATATTAATTGGCAAAAGATCAGACGATGTAACATGTTTATTATTTTTTTGATAAAGTTAAAATATTACGAAAATATAACAATGTACTACAAGTCATCGTGCTATTCAAAATACTTCTAGTGTTGAGAAACAAACATTTTTTTTTCTTGACAAAACAAGTTTAGATGAGAAAGCACTTATAGAGATGATCACAGGTCTCCCACTAACAAAATTATTACATTAAAAGTAGGATTCAAACTCATAACATTGTGAGTAGAGCCGGAAAAACGGGCTAAACCTGTTAGACTGATCCGTTTAAGCCTGTTTAAGTGGAAGGTTGGGCTTATAATTTGGGGTCTTCAAATGGAACTTGGACTTAAAAGGATTAGTCCTGTATGGCTCAAAAATAAAAAAAAAGTCGACTGTATAGGGCCATCGATTGGCTCGTTTAAACCCGCTAACAATAATTTTTTTTAATTTATATTTTTTATCCTAATATAAGTTTCTAACATTTTACGCACTTTCCCTCTCTAAGTTTCACTTTCAGCCTTTCATTCATTCTCAGCTCATACCTTAATCTCTAATGATATTAAAATAAATAAAATCATATTCTCCATATCTTAAATTAGATTTCAAAATTTTTTTTAAACCAACAATTATATATTAGAATAAACAAAATATATTCCCCATATTCAAACAAAAATTTTAATGATTGAACCAACATATACTTATCAATTTGCATATATGTTATAAAATTTTAATAAATAAGTTAACACTTTTTCTATAGTAACTATATCATAATTTTTACTATATATTTAAATAGAATTAGATAAGCGAGTTAGATAAAACCAAAAAAGATCATCCTAAACAAAAATAAAAAATAGATGACATAGTTAGCTCATTAAAAGCATACTATGGATCAATTCAAAATGCTTAAATATTTAAGACTTCCTATGAGATTATGTAGCAAAGTGATTTTCATAATTAAAGCCTGAGAAAAAAAATCACCTCAAATCCTAATTATAAAATCTCACTTGTAGTCAAAGAAGGTCTTATAATTAGAACTAGAGGGAGTAAGTAGACAACACAGAATCAATCTCCAATGGTCACAAGTTGAAACCTCTAAAACAAACTTAACATTAATACTTTTAAATAAACTTACTGATGGGCAAAAAGTTCAATTCCAAAAGACGAAAGAAGACATATTAGAGTCCATAATAGCTAAATAGTATTGAGAAGAAATCAATAATATTTTTGGAAGTTAAGAAAGGCCTATTACTAGTGAAGTACAATCAAATATTCTTACAATTAATGATAGTGATGATAGATTTTGTCCATTTTTTTAAGTGAAAACGTTTGTCTACTTTTAATAGAACTTTTGAATGTTAATGTCATTAACTTGTTATGTCTAATAGATGTTTTAGATTTTTTGTATGTTGATGGACATTTATAAATGATGATCTTTCATATTTGTGACTTAATTTTATTTATATTTATGTCTTCTACTAGTAATTCCATTGGTTTATTTTTAATTTTTGATAAAACATATAAAAAATATGAAAAATAAATTTTTTTAAACAGATCGAAAGCCTGCAAACCGGCTATGAGCTCGCCTGCTTAAGGATCAGGTCTAATAAATTTGGATATTTTTAAAATTTTGATCCTATAAGGTCGATTTTTTAAGCCCGCCAACTTTATAGGACTAGACCAGCCTGTTTTTCCAGCTCTAGTTGTGAGTTACAAGCTGATTCGCTAACTAGTTAAAAAAGCTAATATTTGGATGAAGCCAATATGAGGTCTCCCATGTCCCGTAAAAATATTTTTTCTTGTGTTCTGCTAATTTTGTGCTTGGGTTCTGAATGGGATTGGACTCTAATTTGTCACAAAATTGATTCTCTTTTTAATAAAAACAAAAATTCATGTAGTTATTAAAAAGTCAATTTTTTTAGTTACCCAGAGTATCCTCCCATCCGAATAGTAAGAAACTAATCTCTCAGGGTACTATCAAGCGCCGTAGCGGGGACTCCTCCCAACAGTGTTTTTTCCATACACACTGTCCTAAGGATCGAACCTAAGACATGATGTTTAAGGGGCCCAAGTCCCTATCACTTGGACCAATACTTATTAGTAATAAAAAGTCAATTTATAACATATAAGATTATGAATTTCAATCTCATTGTTGGCCCAATTCATCTAAACTTTATTATAACCAAAAAAAAGAAAGAAAAATTGGATTCTGTTAACTGATAAAAATTGACAAAAGTACACTAACAAAGGGTAAAGGCTATTACCAATACTTTAAAAAAAATTTTTTACCGAATTTTAACTTAATTCCTGTGAGTTCAAATTGTACTTTTTGACCAACCAGTTTCAGTACTCATCATCTTGATGAGCAGCCTAAGTTTATCAGATCTGGATTATCTATATTTGATTTGAATGATCCAGATTTAAAATCTTTAATTAGTTATTTTTAAATAGAATAGCAATTTTTTGAAAGAATGATATTTGAAAAATTATCTCTATTTTAGATTCTATACATATTAAAATAATTATTCACAACAAATAAAAAAAAGAAATCAAATTTCAATTATCAAAATGAGATATGGACGATTCAGATCTGATGAGTTTAGGATGTTTATCCAAAACTAATTCTAATTTTTTGCTACAAAAATTTGGTTCGAATTTAATTATAGTATCATATAAGATGAAAACTAAAATTTGTTAAAACATACTAATAATCAAAACTAAAACTCATTAAATTAAAACATCATAGGAATTTTAGTTTTGGCGGTTGTGAACCGTGTTAAGTTAATTCAGATCAAATTTTACGAAATTATAAGGTATCCCCTTTGAGATTATAGTGGTCAAAACTAAAATTGGAAAGGAGGTATTTTCTGTTGAAGCATAAGACCAATCCAATCAAAGCAAGTCAAATAAGAAGCCCATTTAGTGTTTATTTTCAATCTTGTTGGCTGTTATCATCTGATTTTGGATTTTTCCATCACTATGTCTACGTGTCCTTTTCACCTTACACATCTCTTGTGGATATTGACTGACTGTAGCATCGTTTTCCTCGAGCAATGAATATCATTCTGATATTTTCCTGTTTTGCCGTGTGCCTTCTTTATTAACCAATTAGAAAGAGCCTAAAGTCCTTGACCCATAACACGGCGGAAGCTCCCGGCGCCAACTTAACACTTTGTGCTGTTAAGAGTGAGAAATCCACCATTCTTGCAATTTACTCTGCTTGGAAGGAAGCGAATCTCAGTGACAAGTCGTAAGGTTCCCACTTGTTACTTATTTTCACGAATCACGATCTTTATTCTTAAGTTTTTGCTTGTTCCTTTTTCGTTGAAATTTTCGGCATCGTCTCTCAAATTAACTTCTTCTTCTTCTTCTTCTTTTAATACTCTGTCAAATTAGCTTCAATGTTCGTTTATTTAGTGATTCACAGGACTGCGGTTGAATTTCTGATTTTTGTTTTCCCACCTTTTCGATGATGTCGCATCTGCTAAATTATCTGTATATGCATTTCTGCCTGGATTTCCGTTTCTGTTGTGCATTCTTCTCGTTTTGTCCGCGTTCGGATGCCCTTGTCTATCCTAATCATGGCCTATTGCAGTTCTTTGCGTATGTGGACTGAATTTTCCGATCTAACCGTTCGCTTAATTTGAAAAATCCTTTAGTCGCTTGTCATATAGTGTATCAAGCTTCTACAAATTATTCAATACCTTTGTTGCGGAGTGGGAATCTTGCAAAAGATAGCTATTCTCTTCATTTGGTTAATTGGGTTATTTTCAGTAATCATCCCTATATATGCGTATATATATTGAGCAGGTTTGAATTTCTGATTGGTTTAAGAGTGAGGCCTACCATCCTTATATATTTCTTTGAGATATAGTCTTGTCTTTCTGCAAAATTAAATGGTGGATTTTTCGCCTTCCATCTTCTTCACCTTCTCTTCTTTTCTGTAACATTTTTTCTTCCAAAATTTTCTTTCTTCCACCGGTTCTGTATCTAAGGACCTCCCTTAGAGTTGGATGCCATTTGAACAAGAACTAGATTACGGGCTCTGCACTTCATACTAAGTCTCAAGTGAGTGGTATTATTCATGTCATATGAATAATAGGACGTCCAAGTTTGACTATATATATTGATATTTTGGTATTCCTTTAATAGTCTGTAGCAAGTTATAGCCCTGACTTATCGCTGAAGTGTGCTTATATAGTTTGGGACATTTCTTCATTTTAATAGTGATAAACTAGGAGTTTGGGTGAAACTGTAGACTCTATTTATGAGTACAATAAAAGGAATAGTTGTTAATGTGTTAGATTACATGTGAGGCTAGGGCCCACTCCATACGCGTTGGCTTGTCTTTACTGGTGCTTGAACTCTCTCCATTAACCGATCCCAATATTCCAGGTCTTCTGCCTTTTTTGCTTTATAATCTAAATTCATATGTAGTATCATAGCGTTAATCTTGGCAAGATTTGCTACCAATCTGGAAGGCATCTTGCAACCTCAATTTCAAAACAAATTATTATAACCAGTTGAAGCCAGCAAGAATTTCTGTGTGTTTGTGTGAGAGAGAGATTGACAAGGCAATATGACAGTGGAGATGCTATCCTTAAAATTTAGCTCAAATTCAAACAGTAAATATTTTTGTCATTACAGTTGTAGAAACAGCTGAAAATGGATTCGGAGAAGAAAGATGATGGGGGAAAGGATTGCAACAGTGGAGGCAGCAGTTGCTTAGAGCCTCAGAACAAGAGCCAGAGCAATAACTCCTCAGAGTGCCTCCCTGAAGATGTCATGTTTAATATCCTGACTAGACTCCCTGCTCAGTGGCTCCATAGCAGTGCGAGGCTTACTTGCAAATCTTGGGCTGCTATGATCCGCAGGTCTGATTTTGTTGAGACACACCTCCTCCGTGCAAAACCTGGAATTTTCCTCCAGAGCACGAGGCCTCCATATGGTGCCCATTTCTTGGAGGTCAAGGGCAATGGAGAATATGGTGTCACGGCTTTAAGCCCTCAATTCCCTGGACAATATTTGAACAGTTGTGATGGATTGATACTGTTTTACCAAAAAGCCAGAGGAGATCTTCATGTTGTAAACCCTGTTACCATGCAGACTCTTAAATGTTCCTAAATTACTTGGTCCTAATTTGAACTGCCCTCCCGGTGCCATAGTACGTGTTCCCTGCACTGGCGAATTCAAATTGTTTGCTTCTCTTATTCAAACTCAGTCTGAAGTTTGTTATAGCCATTGGCATGTTCTAAGACTTGGGAAGGATACTTCTTGGACAAGATTCGCTTCAGAAGCCGGTGATTTTGAATTTAGTTGCAGCCCAATTTACTGTGGAGGTAATGATCTGTACTGGATCACACAGGACCATGTAATAGTGATGGATGTTGACAAGGAAACATTTAGAAAGTTTTTATTTCCCGAAGAACATTACTACCCATGGTGGTGGACAGAGTTCTTCCAGATAGAAAATCGTCTGGCTTCCGTTGTCTTTCTGGGCGCAAAAGGATTCAGAGTACACATATTTGAAGCTGATTCTGGAAAATGGAGCCTCCATCATGAGATGGGAATCTTCGATGATTATTATAATTATCCAAGAGATGACGACGTTGATGACGACGTTGATTTTTCTGAGTCTTTTGGTGTGGGGATAAACCAAGAAGTAATATTCCAAGTAATGATTGAGCCCCCACTGAAGGCATCACTTTACAGTTACAATGTGAAGACATTAGAACCCAGAGAGATTGATGCGATCCCGAAAGGTTTATTTGATGGTGCTTTTGAAGAAGGTTCATTTGAAGTGGGCCTTCATACTAATAGTCTAGTGTCCTGGTAATTTTGGATTGTCAATCCATCTTAAAGATAGGAGATGCTCACCTTTGCCTCGGGGAAAATTGGTCGGATGAATTTTGTGTAGAGGTCAGATCTTCTTGTTGTAAATCTTATTATGCTCATAAAGGTTGAATTTACAACTTCATGTTTAAGAAAGACTTGAGAAATATGTTTATTATCATTGGGTCAGAAGACCGAGACTACCGATATATTGATAATGCTATATTTTTAGTATTTCCATCAAATATGCTGCATCCTTCTGGAATTAGAATATGCAACTATGCATTACAAAAGAGATGCTGGTCTTAATTAATAAGGTACTCTTTCGGTCTTTAATATAAGATTTATTTAACTAATTTGATTAGATTAAGAAAGTTAGGTAAGTTAGTTAATTATAAAAAAATATGACATGTTTTTCTTAAAACATCATAATCATTTTATTTAATATCTCATCTCCCTCTTCTATTTGATTATGGTTTAGAAAATATTGATAAGGATAAGTTTAAAAAAATTGATAAATGTGATAAATAATTTTTATATTTAGGATCAAAATCAATTCAATAATTAAGTCTTATACTGAGGATCAGAAGAGTATTATCTTTAGCGACATAAATTTTGTAATTTTAATTTAAAAGATAAGATATTTTACTCGATGAGATTTTCAAGGGGTTTAGCTTCAATGCAAAGCCATTTATTACAATTGATTTCTTATCTCAAACAGATTCAAAAGCATAAATTGAAACTACAAGGAATTTTATTGCCGCTAAGAAGGAGAAACCATATGATATCACTGAATTGGAATTGACTACTTTCCTACATTTTCTTAGTCAGATATACAATCTCGAGCTCTTTATTAGACTAAACAAATAAAGAAAGAGGCTTGACCTGTAAAAATTGAACCTATCAAACATCAGGAAAAAGCCTAAATACAATACAGACAATACAAACGGCTCATGAATGAACCCTTGAAATTGAAGCACCCTAAAAAAACTAACTGAACTACCTTGGAGATTTAGAAGTGAGACATTTTCCACATGAGACCAGATTCAACAACGCATGAGATTTTCTGGTTCTAACTTTCAAACGCGAAAGCTGCAAATGCAGTTGGATACATCAGCGATGACATCCTCATATCCATTAAATTAAAATAGATTAATAACAGAAAACTTTAAAATTGACACTTATAGTTTAATTTCAGCAATTGAGTGGATTATCAGCTAACGGTATGGCTAAGCCATAACACTTGAGTAATTTCGACTAACATCCCTTGGCTTTTATCAAAATCATACAAACCTCTCTTCTACTTCCAAAGCCAACACAATCCTCCTGACCCTAACCTTGAACCTTGGATCATAAAAGCTACACAAACTTTTCAAGTGACAATAAATCACACGATCTTCCCGAAGACCCTAAATTTGTTAAATTACCATAATCATCTCTTCCATTCTTTAAATTAGACAGACCTCCTTTGGATATAGTCCAGGGATCCGTGCAATTTTAACAAAAGAGAAGGTCTACATAATTTCCTCTTCATTTTTAAGGTAAGAATAAGTTTTAAATTTAGAAAGATTGATTTTGAGTATGAAAGAAAATGAAAACAAGAAGAAATGACCTGAGAGCTTTCTGGTCGATGGTAATACCCTTAATAAAGATATCCACTGGTGAATTTAGGGAAAATTACCTTCCGCCGGGATACTCGTGATGCTTTCCAGCATAGCAAGCTCCTTGATCTTGGCTCTAGTCTCCTGAAAGTCAATGATTTCAAGACTCATGCGTAGTTCAAATATCAGCATAATTATGCCTTGCGCCTATGTTAGCATCCAAAGCTGAATATGACAAAATATTATCATCTACGATTTTTATTCCATCATCTCGTAATCAAGGAGAAAGGATAACCTCAATCTAGCATATAGTCAAGAAAACTCCTATATAACTTAGTTATATAATAGTGCATGCAAACAACTCTCTGCTTGTATCCTTCTACATTGATTCATTCTTCCATAATCAGATTCAAAATTTATGACCACCAGAGACTCCGATTCATCTGCAAGTATGAGATATGTAATAACAACTCTCTCTTTGCTTTTGGTTTTACGGTCAAAATATCCTCAATTCCTCAGACCTTTTGCTCGTAAGTCAACTCCTAAGGCAATCAAATAACCCTTTTCTCCAGTAACATGATAGTCATTATTAATGACCCATGTTCAATTAAATCTGAAGGCTACTTACCTGGAGATCTCCAATTCTATTATCATATTATCGTAAAATTTCAAGCTTTCCATTCTACAACTAGCTTTAGACTATAGTACCAGTTATAAGAGAAAAGGATAGAAATAGAATACATACAGATTCTCTTGTTCAAGCTTTTCAGCAATGGAAACTGCTTTGCGTTTTGACCACCCACTGCGCTGTGTATGTCCTTCTGCCTGCTGGATTACATGAGCAAGAGATACCTTACTTTTCACAATGCTTCGGCTCTGACCTTGTTCCCTGAGCCTCCTTCTTTCCAAGTGTGAAGTCACAATTGGCTTTTTGTTAACATCAGCTTGCTTCTCGTTATTCTTAGGGTCCTTCAGAGAAGTTTCTTCTTCTACAATTTCACTCATTTTCTTTTCTACAGAACTATCTTTAGTGGAAGGCAGTATAAGAGGGAGTTGAGACCCTGATCCTGCATCTCTGCTTGATTCACATCTAATTTCTAACGTTACTGAACATCCAAGGACAGATTCAAATGCCTGTAAAATATGCCCCCTGAACTTCTCAGTAGTAGATTTCGTCTGTTGGGAACTGGTCATTAACTGGACAGTTGGAGCTGTATAATAAAGCAATGCACTAAATTAGATACGATTGTAAATTTCATGACACAAACGAAAATATTATGACAACAATCAACAAATTAGACAAGAGACTAGTAATCCCTATTAATAATTATTCAGGATACAGAAGGTGACATGGCCCATTACACAACAATGCAGTCGAAACTCTACTTGTAACAGCAAATGAAATGTTGAGCATTACAGAGGAGCAATAAAAGACTTCAACTTTACGTTGAGCACTGAAGCCTGTAGATAAAGCTAAGATTATGTGTGATCTAGTTCCCACTAGAAGTGAAATTCCAATGCAGAAAAATAAAAGGCACCCTTTCATCAATACTGTCACATTTAGTTCAAATGCGAAGATCAACCGTGCCCTAAGTTTCCTCAATCTGATAGGCTTGTTTTTACATGTGCTTTTAACATTGACAACAAAATTTCTTAGTTGGCGGAGGAAGGTTTGTATTACAGTGCTAAATAATTTATTGCAATGGTAGACAGGCAAGAAGAAGATTGAGCATTTACCAGCACCAAAACTAACAGAGGCCAGCTTCCCTTCTCTATATAAAAACTCTTTTACACCATTAACCTGAATTCTGTCAAGCACCTCTAACCATATCTCTTCAGTTCCTTTCCGATTTTTACCCAGAGTCTGTCTGTCATTCATTCTAATCACATCGGTAACATGTGAAGATGTCTGTTGAGGCACAAAACCAGCCACAGCAAGTCTTTTATTATCTGAACTAAGACTCTTTGCCACGCCATCAGCAGAGCTACCAGCATGGACATTCTCTATTCTAGAATCCATTGATAAACGTCTCTCTTTGCGAGGAATTTCAACATTAGTACTTGTTCTCCGGGCTGCTTCTCTCCCATCTACCTTATTTAGGGGCAAGGGACTATGATTGAAACTATTATCAGATGATGTTGGCAGCATATATTGCTGGTCAGGAGCAAGTTGAAGCAACGCAGCTGTCAGCCAGGTTAGTTTGTCATTGGACATCCTCAACTGCTTCTCAGCCTCAGATAAGGTTTTCAAAGCTTGGCGTAGCTTTTCCATATCTTCTTTCGATACTGAGACAGAAATTAGCATCATTGAATTGTGAAGAATAATGATAACAATGACAATTTCACCAAAATAAACCAAATAAGAGACTCCAAGCACTAGAGGCGTCAAAGTCTCAAGTGAGGCATGCTAAGAGAAGCATTTGAGGTCCAACAATACTTAAATCTGAAGCAGTAAAAAATATATAGTTGTTAGTGAAGAAAAATCTCAAGCCAGAGATTTTTAGGGAGGATGGTCAAATGAAGCTGAAAGAAGGGTGAAAAAATATCAATAATACAGCATTAAAAAATTAACTAACTTATTCAGGGAAGAAATATGATATCTATCACCCCAGTTTACAATAAATTGAAAATTTAGAAAATTCTATATAAAGTTTGTTGTTTACTTACATGGATTTCTCCGGAAAAACTTCCTTCTCCTCCTATCTCTTGTGAAATCATAGGTCCCAGCAAGTATGTCAGTAATTACAGTGGCAAGCTGAGACATCAAGGCAAGCGGCTCAACACCAGTTTCCATTATCACCCTCAGATTCTTTACAGTGTTGACTGTGTCTGCGGAGAGTGCCAAATCAAGCAGATCGACCAATTTCTCATCAGAGATAAGCCCAACCTGAAGAATGGATTTAACTTCAGACCAAATCATACATAACAGTTATCACAACAGTTGACAATATGATCACTGACAGACAGAATGGCAATCAAAGTAGATTGAATCATACATAACAATTATTACAACAGTTTAAGATATAATCAGTGACCGAACCTTGTGACACGGTCAAACTAGATAACAATGTCTGTGTTCACTGGGAACTTGATAAACGCAGATAGGTGTGCTAAAAGTAATCTTTCATGTCTTGCCATACCAGCCTAGTCCAGGTTCCATACAACAAATTACCGTTCAAATCTTTAGTTGTCTCTAAGCTTCTCCAAGATTACAAGAGATCCAAGCCCCCAAGAATACATGAATCTTACAAAATGTCACTCAGCCAAAGTAAACAAAACAGGAAGTCCCCTAATTGCCTTGCTACAGAGTTTGATACATTATATGTACACGCGAATTTAAAATTCCTAACAGTAAAGTACTAAAGTGTAAGATAATTCTCATTATTATCTAGCTCCTCATCAAATACCAAACAATTTTATTAAATAAGTAATTATCATAGGACACTTGTGTCAAAAGTCAAAAGAGATGAGATTGAACCTCTGAAGAATGAAATTCATTAAACTGAATAGAATGCCTTGGGCTAGCGCTCATATCAGAACCTACGACTTTACCTTTCATCTATCCGGATGATAACAAAAAATTCCGACAATTCTGGAGAATGATGGACATTAAAACCATCACCACAGATGTTGTAGGTATCAACGTGATAGAAAAGAGGATTACTGATAATAGACAGAAAAAACGGCATTTCAGGCAATGAATATGTGCTGGACTTGAGTCTAATTGAAAATATGTAAAGGTTCTAGCAATTAGCTCCTTCATGATTTTGTTTGTCAAGGGACTCAAGTCTTATATAATGCATTACTTGTTATTAAAAATAAAGGTCTAGTCATGGTGGTGCAGGCATATTGAAAATATGTGAGAGGCATTAAGAATAGAAAGTCCCAAATACTTTACTGGTAAACAACTTACCAATTCCTGCACAAGAGGAACTGATATTCTCTGGCCAAGCAAACTAAGTTGTTCAAGGGTCATCTCAGCATCTCTTAACGATCCATCTGATCTTGATACAATAAGTTTCAAGGCATCCCTATCAATTTCTAGACCCTCTTTAGTTGCAATCCTCTGTAATGTATACATAATGTCTGAATCCTTCAGCTTTGGGAAGAAAAATTTCTGGCACCTGGATATGATTATATGAGGCAATCCATCAAGAGACGAACTAACAAGAATAAAAACCACACGTCTAGGAGCTCGATCAATGACCTTCGATATGGCACTCCAGCATTCAGCTGACAGAGTATCACAATCATCAAAAATAAACACTCTGTATTGTGATGCAAGCTGGGAAACAATCATATTGTCAAGTAGATCCATGATGCTCTCAAAGTCAAAATTACTGACTGGACCAACTTCCCTTATACTTCTGCTCTTGCCCATATCATGTGCTACACAAGAATTGCAAAAGCCACATGGTTTTGGGTGTTCAGAAGAATGACAATTTAAAGCTCTAGCAAATATCCGAGCACATGAAGTTTTTCCAGTGCCATGGGGTCCATAAAACACATAAAGAAATCCAATTTTTCTTCTCATGACTGCATTTGAAAGAGCTTGTGCCACCAAATTCTGCCCAACTAAATCTCTGAAGGTTCGGGGTAGATATTTTTGCGTTAAGCTTTGATGCCTGCCATGGCGATTCACTCTCATCTTAGGCTGATCCCCAGATCTAACATCAGAAGCGAGGTCAGAATCAATGTCATGCTTCAATAAGTTATCAGCAAAAATACCAAGCTCTCCGGAATAGTCATGGCCCCAACAAGCATTCTCAGTACTTCCCTGAGATCCAGATGCCTCAACTAGCAGCGGCATTGCCTCTCCATCAGACCTGGTAAATGAGCTTGATTGGTCAGATGCCACTGGCATATCAGAAATATTTCTTCCATTGGCATCCAATGCCCCTTTTTTTAGTCTTGAGTCAGATAAGCCACAAGAGAAACTTCGTCCAGCCCTGTCAAGGAATGTTTTGCCTCTGTGATGAATTCTAGACCAATTCCAAGGAATGCCACACCCATTTTTGGGTGCCCTGGTGACATTTTCCTCTCCATATTCATCTGGCTCTTCCATGTGATATCTATGGTGGGCTGAACCATAAGCAAATGAGTTCGAAGCAACAGACAGTTCATTCTCAGCACCGACATCTTTAGATGCCGCAGAAGCCCGAGCTCTTCTTGCACTCCGAAATTTACGCCTTTTTCCTCTGTTCACTCCATTTCCATGACCACGTGTGCTGGCTTCGGGCGCCTCAATAATTTTCTGCTGCCTAGGAAACCGTCTTTGGACATTATTGTTTGAAGATGCCAAATCATCACTGTCCAGTGGAACATCGTTCAGCTGCTCAGAAAGGGTCTTGAACTGAACATCTTGAACATGCTTCCCCCTTTGTTTGCTCTTTCTCTCTTTAGATTCAGAATGCCTTGAAACAACATCTTCAGTCAAATCTTTGCCAAGCTGACTGTGAAGTTGCTCTTTGCTGGGACCCATATAATCAGGCCTGTCGCTCTTCCGACCAGACTCTTCTCTTCCAACTTTCCGCCCGTCCCCAATTCCACTCCTGCTGCTGCGGTCTCTACTTGCTGACACTCCATCATTACCCCGGCTCTCCTCACCCGGAGCAACTTTTGATGGACCTAAATTAACAACAGGTGGTGAGGTTCCAGACAATCTCCTTCCTTCTTTCCGGCGTTCAATTCCTACAGACCTTCTTCCCTCCTGAAGCACCACGTCATTGTCAACCCTCTTGGAAAGCACCTCAATTATAGAAGGAGAATGCCATGAAGAAGGACTTGCTGAAGGGTCTCTCAGAGAGCGCGATCTCTGCAACACAACTAGTTCCCTCATAAGCGACCTATCAGCAAGAATGGGGCTGTTTTTGTGCATATGGTTCTTCAAGTGAATGCAATTTGTTAAATGGATATGGTTGCGTAGATGATCGCTAATATCACCATTCGCATCTTTGAGTATCCTACTGCGCACAGCCCTTGTCATGATCAGCACCCTAACAAGTCTGACGCCAGAATCTTTTCTAAATCAAGTAAGCAAATCAGAAAATATCGCATTTTTTTGCCTTTAATTTGTACTGAACTTTCGCAATTATGGCAGTACAAAAGCTAATCCCATTAATAAATCGGAAGCGCTATAATAATGCCAAAAATCCAACGCATATGATGGGCCTCCACAAAAATGGAAAATAGCGACCCTCATACTCAATTGTAGCCAGTTTCGCAAATCACAAAATACATTTCAAAAGGAACTACCAATCTCCCAAACTTTCCCTCCAGCTACTCCACATAAGATTGTAGAATCCCAGTATTTCAAAGACCCCATCGAATTAAAGAAGCAACATTTGAGCTCAACTGCACGAAAACACATAAGCAGAGAAGCCAACATGAGCTCGTGAGATTAATCATGCAAGCAGAGCAGAACAGAAGCAAAGAAGCCACTACCTTAAAAGCTCTATCAAAAGAATCACATGGTTAAGTAAATGGGAGGGAATCAATGAAGCAGAGGCAGAAAGAGCATGATGTAACATCTGGAAAAGAGCAAGAAGAGAGAGAAGGAAGAGGAAAAAGTAGAAGTTTAACACCAGAATCACCTGAATCAGGGAAAAAAAGGAAGCGAAGCGAGCCGTTTCGATCATTAAATTCCAGATCTCTCAGCAAGCTTCACATGCACTTCACGAGGGTTTCTTTCGAAAGAAAACGATAGTCCACCCCATAGCTCGAAGAGAGAGAAAAAATGGAACTTGGCTTAGCAACAAAAAGGCAGCACTAGCAGAGCAGAGAGCAAAGAGTGTGTAAGAAAGAGAGAGAAGTGGGGGTGAGTGGTATGGTATGGGTGGTAAGATCCGTTGTAGACAGACCCAGACACGATTCTGGGAACACAGGACACTACACACACAGCCAAGAAAGCGGTGTGTCCGTTTGCTCGAGCATGCAAATAATTTATAATAATAATAATAGCGTTTTATATCCTTTTCTTAAAAAAAAAATCGAATTTTATTTTTTTTACTGTGGGCTGAGGAAAAGTTTGAATTTTTTGATAATTTGAATTGGAAATTGACCGATGGTACGTTTCCGTTGAAATTTACAGGTTCGTGCTTGTTAAAGGTTGGGACAATTTTTCTTTATGCTTCTTGTGGGAGGAGACTTTTTAATTTTCCCCGTTGGACTTCATGAGGGATTTGCTTATATTTAATGAATGTCTTTCGAATTGAAAACCAAATAGGGTTCCTTACAAAATTAGGTCGCCAAAACATGAAACATATCTTTTCAATTAACAAACATATCCCATCGAAATGGATATTATTGACCAATTTAAATTTGAATATTATATTATAATGCTCTAAATATTAAAAATTGAATTTTTCGTACAAGTTGCTAAAAAATGTGGTTAACAACTTTTTAAAAAATTTATTTAAAAAAGCCACCTGAAAGTAGTTAAAGTAGAAAGATGAAGTAGGGTCAAGGTAAAAATCAAAACTTGTTTTAAAATAACAAATAAATGGGATATAATAATAAGTTTTAAAACAGAAAATAACAACACGTTCATATTGTTTATTTGTTATGAAATTTTTTGATAATTCTATTTGTTGTTTAAGACCTCTCAATAATTTTTTCAGCTTTGAACTCTTATTTTGCATAAAAAATTGACAAAAAGAAATCTATAAGAAAACTCACCATAAAATAAGAAGACAAGTAAGAATGAATGAATAAAATTTGAAGAAAACAAAATCTGGAAGTAACGAAGTCTCCAAACGTGATCATGAAGGGCTATAAGTTGTTGTTACTAAGCTAATATGTCATTTTGTCATTATCTGATAGAGTCAATGCTTTTAGCTAAGTCTATCATAATCATTTACTACTTGAAATTTCAAAGAGCTGGCTATGGCTATCAAATTCAAAACCTCGGCATGAATTATACTCCCTCCGTTTTTTATTATAAGAGACATTTGATATTTATGGCATGTTTCTATATATAAGAGACACTTAAAAGTTGTCTCTATTTTTTTGTGTTGATTTTTTATTTTACCTATATTTATTATCTCTAACTCACACTCTCTCTCCCTCACACTTCTCTTTCTTTTAATAATTTAATTGTTCTCTCTCATGTTCTCTCTCCTTATTAATGAGGGTATTTTTGGAAAAAATTATACTCTGTACACATTAATTGTTCTTAACTAATTTTAACTGTTTTTTTTATCAACATATTTCGGTTATTTGTCTCTTATAATAAGAAACGGAGGGAGTAAAATTTAAATTCAAAATCAGGAGATTCCCCTTAGGAGATTGGCCTATAATAAGTATTGGGTATCTGTTATCCCCAAATTGGCCAATCCCTTCACATGAATTTATTTTGCAGATCTGCATTTCTGCATTTATGGCCATTCAACCCCCTACCCCTAAATCATTTCTGCCAAATTATTGCATGATGTCATTCATATTTTATTCAATAAAAATAATATAAATTAAATAAATTCATATCTACATGCAGGCAGACTAAGAAAAGAGTTAAATGAAAATCAATTTATCAAATTTGTAAAAATAGAAGTTATAATACTATATCCAACGCTACAACTTTAAAGATGATATTAACTTTTTTAAAAAAACTTAACGACATTGGGTAAATCAAATTGCTATCAAAGATGTAAGTTCAATTTACCTACCTGCACAAATCCAATGGCATTAATAATTAAAAAGAAAAAGTTTACTTTTTAAATTTCACAAAACATTGGGTTTTTTTAATGTAATTTTTCCTTACATTGGTGGCGTACATAGGATCCTTTATATGCACATGTCACTTCATCTCGTTTTCCCCTCAATTATTATAAATTATATTTATTTAATATTCTCAAGAGAGACATGGGTAATGGCTTAACCTTAATATTCTGTCAGCAAAAACAACTGAATCCAATGCCAATATTTGGAATAGAATAAAAAATAATACTAGTAGTTACCATTAATACTAAGCATAAAGCAATAATAACAATAATAGTTGTCCGTCAATCAAAATTATTTTTTAAATATATCCATTAATTTTTTTGTCAAAAAGTTACATTGAGCTCTCAGTAATTAAAATCAAGCTCTGTTAAATCATATGTCTTGATAAAATTAATTTCATTTTGAATGCATGTTAATATTATGCAAGTGAATTTGACTTATTAAACCATCAATGACTTTTTTCCCAATATAAAAACCTTTTTTATACTCTTTATTAGGTATCAGTTTTGTCCTAAATATGATATCATAATATCATTTTATCCTCAATTAATTTATATAACTTATAAATTGATATATAATTTTATGTTACGTATATATAATATGTGCATTTTTCGAAAATCACGTCACGTTTATTAAAATTAAGTAATTTATTTAATTTTCTTAATTTATCAGAATTAATTAAATAGTTTTTATTAGAGGCATAGGAATTATTCCGAATTATTATGGGCAAAAAATAAACTTTGAAGCGAGCAAATCATGAGGTGGAGGAGAGAGTTAAATGAGTTATCCAACACAATCCAAAATTTTATGACTCTTCTTCCAACTCACGCAAGCCAATTGAATGATATTTCCAAACAATATAAATGCCTATTTAATTTTTCACAATCTTACAAGAAATTATCTTTGATTTGCCCATTTAAAAATAGTGTGGTCCTGTTGGCCCAACAAAATTTTAAAAAAAAAGTCACGTGCCTGCCTCCAAGTCAATGCACCAAAATTTGCAGTTTTCCTCATTAATTAATTAATTAATTAATCTATGGATTGTTTGTATTAATTGATGATTTGGTGTTATAATCTTTATTTACACTTCATTGAATAACAGGCGTTACGTTCTTGCCCCATGCTTCATGACACTTAAAAAAAAAAAGGGGGCCGAAGTTATATTATTTTCACTTTTCTTTCCCTCAAATATTTTGTTTATACTTATGCTGAATCATCTCAGATAAATTTGCCCAAATATATAAACTGAATTCATCATAAGAAAAAAGGCTAAAATATACTTTTAGTCCTTTAACTTTACATAAGGTTTTCTTTTGGTCTTTTAACTCTAAAAAGTAAATTTTTAGTTATCTAATCCTAAAACTGTTAACAAAAAATAATGATATTGAGTTTTAAATGCTGATAAAATATTACGTAATGCTAATATATTAAATTTAATATTCAAAACAACTATGATTATTACAAAATATCATTATTTAAAAGTTACAATTTTGAGATTAAAAAACTAAACCTATATTTTTTAAAGTTAAGAGACCAAATTGAAACTTTACATAAAATTAAAAAATCAAATGTATACTCTAGCCTAAAGAAAAATCACTCAAAGTCTCAATTAATCAATACAATCATCAATAAAATCTCACTGCAAATGAGCTATATGAACTTATAGTTATTTTATACTGTGAAACTTGTTACTGCATGACATTACATTCCTTCCTTATAACCTCAAACTGATTTTTCCTTTATAATGTGTTTGGTCATATCATCAAAAATTAATTTGACTACGGAAATCGAATTACATTAATTAATTCAAAACAAAAATCATATTGTTCGGAAGCCCTAATAATATGACTCATTGTTCAAGCTCAGTGATATAATTTCATGTTGTTAATATATTGCGATAAGCTTCTTTGAAGAAAATACTAAAATAATTAATTTGTTATAAAAAAGGAAGAAAGGGAAAGGAGAGAATATAAAAGAGTCTGGTGAAAAAAAAGAATAATAAAAAGAGGAGAATTTTTTATAGTAAAAAGCAATTTTATTTAAACAAAGTAAAACGATTATAATAATTTAAAAAAAAAAAGACCAGCCAATTACATGTGATCAATTTGAGCAAAACACAAAAAAAAAAAACTAAAAGAAAAGGTCAGCCCAATAATAACAGAAACAATTAAATTAAAAAAAGAAAACCAGTGAACTTAATAGACGATCCGTAGTTCAACAACACATGATTCTGATTCCCTTTTCACTACCTTCCACCCATGCCCATCCCAAAACATATCCCATCCATCCTTTTAATTTTAGTTTTTTTTAAAAAAACTATCTTATTCAAATTCATTTTAAAACATCAAAAATGAAACAATTGGTGAGTTTGAATTATTTTATACCATGCATGCATTAATTAAGCATGCTTCCAATTTGAAAAGAGAAATGTCAACCAATTAATTATCTATAAATGGATTTTCATTTGAAAAAAAATAAGTTCCATGGGGTTAAACCATTTACAAACAATATATTTTCGTCCCATCTCAAGATATGTGTCACGATGTGATCTAATTTGATGAGTTGTTGAGTTTGTTGAGTCTAGTTGAGAAAATTTAGATCTCGTTGTTTTTGTTAATCTTTAATACTCTTCCGGTTCTTAATATAAGACATATTTAGATATGGTTAGACTAAAAAAGTTTTGTAAATTAGTTAATCATAAAAAATATAACATGTTTTTTCGTAAAATACCATAATCATCTTTCTTAATATTCTTCCTCCTTCATTGAATTGATTATGGTTAAGGAAGCATCTATACAGATAATTTAGAAAAAATTGATAAATTTGAGAAATAGGTTTTATATTTAAAACTAAAATTAATTTAACAATTAGATCATGTATTAAGACTGGAGGGTATTTTTTTAAATTATTTTGAAGAAAACACAACATAAAATAATATTAATTTTCAAAAAAAGATATAAACTTCAAAATAGATAAAGTACAAATTGAATCTAGATAATTTGGGATAAAGCACACGAAGCTGTGCATGGAAAGCGATTCCTTTTATCTTTCTTCAAATAATGTCATCTGCATAATTAATTTTCCGAAACTGTTCAAAATTTAAAAAACTGACACGTGGATCATCTTTTGCCCATTGTTTGGTGGGGGACCATCAAGATCAGAACTGTAACAATAAAAAGAGCGGACCCCATCCTGCTGGGTTTCATACCGATTCACAACCATGAGGTCCAGTCTGACTTCTCTATCCCTCAGTGTAATATTTATCCTCTCTGGATCCCTATATCCATATTTGAAATATGTTCATATATTGATATTCATCCCATGGATCAATAGATGGTAAGTTCAACCTAATCATAATTATAATACATAAAATTAATTTACAAGTAGATGAAACATTTTTTAATAAATGACGAATGATCTAACAAAAGAGAGTTATTAAGATATAAATATAATATAATATCTCCGATTTTAATTATAAGATCTGGTTTATGGGCTATAAACGAATCTTGTAATTAAAACTGAAAATAGTATTTTTTTTATTTTTTAAACGCAACAATATTGTTTCATGTTCAACGAATGGAGGGAAAAAGTATAAAATTCAATCTGAGCAATAATACTGAAATTTTTTTATTGGACCAATTAGAAGACTAATTCATAGTTTATGAACAAGCCAATTTGGAGTGGGTTCCATGATGTATATTCCGAGGTGTTTGGATTCTTGCAAAAGTACTATTTAAAAGTGTTTTTTTTTAATAAATGAGACAAATTACTTCACATATTTATTTTATATACTATAAAATCACTTCTAAAATTATAATTTGGTTTCTATTTAAACATCTAAACATCCAAAACAAAAGAGTTGGTGTGGGGTTAATAGAGAGAGAGATGCAGGGTGGAAATTAAGAGAAAGAAGGCAGAGACATTCCGTGGAACTTACAGTACAAGATTAGAAGAAGAGGGCAAAGTACCCTCCACAAGGCCCATCCTTCCCCTTTTGCCATTAACTTCCACATTCCTAACTCTCCCCAATCAAATCCAAACGTATCACATTCACGTTGTCAAGTTTTTTTTTTTTTTTTTGTGGAAAAAAGTCAATAATCCAACCGGCTTGGCTGAAGCAAATTAAAAAGGAAAATGATTTTACCTGATGGGCGTACTTGGTTAGGTGTTTGGCAGAAATTGGTCGACAGGGTTTTTCATCATAAATACTGCACAAAGATGATTTGAATTATTTTGCTAAGTGGGAAATTTTTAATTCATCATTCGTAACGCGTAAAATATATATATACCACTGGTACAATTTTAATTAAATATAATAACTAAGAAAATATGCTAATAACGTGTGTCAGGAGATAAACCCAATTAATTGTGGTTGGGCACGTGTTATTATTCATGGACCGAACAAGACGACATATCATAATCTCTTGCGAACTTCTCATTTTATGTCCCCTCCTTCCTCCAAGGGTGTGCAGTATAATAAATTAAAGATGAAAAATTACGTTAACTTCCTCATATTTATTATGTCAACTTCGCCTATCACATATTATCATGTGTCTTAATTGTTTTATGTGGGTTTATAATTTAGTAATTTGAATATATGGCTATGTGTGATTTAAGAACTTAATATAATGAATAAAACAAATTTGATCTGAGGATTATCTATTAATTATTTAATTTCTATATTTAAACTAAACGAGTGTCAAATAACTTGATATGATATCTTATTAGATTTTGACTAAATTAGATTAACTGAATTGGGAAGGGAGACAAGGAAGTATTGAACACAATTACATGCTTTGGCAGTTCTCCAAAATAAATGCATAGCCCAATTCCAACATCAACATGACGCGTATGGCTGGTTAAACTATCGACATAATTAGTAGTAATAGCATAAGAGTTTGATAACTGATTTGTCAATGTTATGGAAATTAATTAAATGAGTTATTTGTAATAAGTAAATGTTATTCTTTTTAAAATATTTTAATCAATCATGTACATTAAAATTAGGAAAAATTTCAAAGAACCTTCAAAACTTTCTGAAATTTCACTGTTGGACCAAGGGGGCAAACTGATATTAATTCTACAAAAAAAATGATGCTATTGCCCCTCATAATACTTATCGCAGGTGTCATGTAAATAAACTAATTCTAATTGTAAATAAAGATATGTATATTGCAAATTGTCTAGTCCCACTTGCAAATGGACTCTCCCACACTTGTTCACTCATGGATACCTTCTTCAAATGAAGGAGGTGACATGTAAATAGACCAATTCTAATTGTAAATATATGTATGCATGTTACAAATTTTATAGTCTCACTTGCAAATGGGCTATCCCACTCTTATTTATATGAGGGGCAATAGTGTCATTTTTTTGTGAAATTAATGTCAGTTTGCTTTCTTAGTATTGAACACAATTACATGCTTTGGCAGTTCTCCAAAATAAATGTATAGCCCAATTCCAACATCAACATGACGAGTATAGTTGGTTAAACTATCGATATAATTAATAGTAATAGTATAAGAGTTTGATAACTGATCTATCAATATTATAAAAATTAGTTAAATTAGTTATTTGTAATAAGTAAATGTTATTTTTTTAAATTTTTTTTAATCAATTATGTACATTAAAGCTATCGCTGGATAAAAAATTCTTAATATGTGTAATTACTGTAGAGATTATTTAAAGGTAAAATGAATAAATAATAAAAATAAAATAAATTCAAATCTTATATTTAAAATCAAATTAATTTTCTAACTAATTTTTGTATTAAAAATAAGAATATGTATAATGAGATTGTGGGGCTGATGAGAATGATTTCCTTAAAAGTTGTGTAGTTGAAAGCGGTGGCATTATATTAGTTCTATGCGTGATTTCACAAATCAGTCTGAAAGAAGACCTGAAAAGGTCTCTATGTTGCTTTTTGGAACTTAAACACAAAATTAAAAAGAAAGTCTCTGATTCTCTTTGTTGCGTGTCGTGGAGATCACTTTCCCTGTAGGATGCTCTTTTCAATTCACATAATAACCCTTTTTAGTTTTTTTTTTTTGACCAGCAAGCCTTTTTAGTTTATGGTTTTATATATAAATAATTTTAATAAACAAACATTCTTTTGTTTTTTTTAAACCTTTGGTTTACGAGATGATTCATATGAAAATATAGTGCCTTTTCTACGTATTTGGTTCTCTTTTTTGTTGTTGCTAGAAATCAAACTGTATCCACAATCCAATAGCTAAAGAATAATCTTTCTAGGATGTGTAAATTCCTGAAATATGAGTTTTGCATTTTTCAACAACTTAGTTCAGCTTAAAGAACTCAATCCTGTCGAAATTTGATAAAAGTTGGTTTATATTTTAAACTCTTGAAAATGTTCCTCACATTGTGCTCATAAAATTCTATTTTAATTATTACGGCAAGAGTTGGAGATATGGGATTCTCGCATTGCCGTAACTTGTAAGAAAATATGTAGGAAATTTTGAAGTTCGCACAAAGTCTTCATATATTAATTCAACTTCTTTTCATAAGTTAGACAGTCCTTGCAATAGATTTTAATTTATATTTCATATTGACATAATTGATCATTATAAAAAATATATATTATACATAAATATTAACATCCATTAGTCAAATACAAACAAAAAAAAAAGAAATCTTTTTTTCGTCAACTAAAAGAACATATCAATATCACTTCATATATAATATAAAATTTTATAGGAACTTACAATTTTTGTAAGCAAATGAATAGTATGAGTGACTTCAAACTTTGCATGACTATTATTTATCTTTTCAGTTTTGTTCGTTGGACTTTGTATGATTTTATTTATATTCTTTTCATATTTATTCACATATTTAAACATTGTTTAGATTTTAAAATATATATATTTGTTTTAAAATGATTACAATCTCTTTTGACTGCATTTATCAAAGGAGATCAAATCTTATGGAAGAAGATGGAATCATTGCTCATTATGCCAGCATATCTTTGACTACATTCTTATAAAAAACAATCAAAAGCAACTTTAGTGAAGTCGATGAATTATGAAGTGAAAGTGTGGCTGATTAATATTAAAAATTGAAATATGTATTATAATTTAAATATAAACTGCTTTTTCCTCTGGCAGATACGACAAAAGACAATGAACTTCTCTTTTTCTTCATTCAGTTTGGAATCATCATGCTTCCCAGAATAAAAAACTTGGAATCATCACTTCATGGATTGGAGATCATAATTTTTCTTTTTGTTTTAATATTCAGGGGAGTTTTTTAAGATAAATTTCAAAAATTTGAGATATCACAATAAATAGTTAAATGAGTCAAGCTATTATTATTCCTACTATTTGAATTCTTTTGCATATTATGAAGACAACTTAACTCTTTAATTACTTGAAGTAATTTAGATTTGGCATTGTTGATCCTCAAATTATCTCTATTACTATATAAATTTATATTAATGAACTAGATTAATACAATTCCTTCTATTATGTCCATTAATAATTGTGGTAAAAAATTTTTATGGAATATGGCATGCATACCATGGCACTTAAATATTTATAGAGCTTGCATGAAACTCTATTTATGTATTAATATTGCACATGTTAACCATATTTGAATAATTTAACAATATAAACAAAAAAAGGTTTAATATGGTGATTAATTAAGTAAAACTAGAAGGATTTAACCATAAATATTAAAATGATGCTATAAAACTAGAAAATCTAAAATTCAACAAATAATATAAATATAAAACATATAATGACCCAAAAAATAGAAAATCTGAAGACTTTGTTGTTGTTGTTGTATATAATGAGTTATGTATCATTTACATATGGTAAATAACATGACTTTTTTGTTGACTCTTAATAACATGCAGGAGTCACCAAATTATAAGTGCTTGTTAGCAAGTCCCTGTAATCACTTTATTAAAAAAAAAAAAACTCTTTTATGTTTTACGAGAAGCAATTTTTTTTATATTTATTTTATACAGTACAAATTTATTTAAAATTAGCTAATCTAAATACCATTTAACTCGAGAAGTATAGATAAAATCTTTGTCTCCAAAAACTATATGACGAACTAAACCCTAGATTTTTTTTTCCCCCCAAAATGTCAAGCCCTAGAAATAATATAATGCGTGCCAAGGGGTATCTTGTAATTAAAACTTGTTGCGTAATACAAGTGAAACCTGATAAAGAATCATTATCGGCATATAGTAAACATAAACTAACAAACACAAAGAAGTGTTATGCACAAATTAACAAATAGACAAACTAAAGGCATAGCTAGCTAGCTAGGTAGTTACACATAGTGAACTAGCTATTGTTATTACCTGTAATTACATATAGAATAGGCCAAGTTAGGCCACTAAATTGACTATAGAGTTGAAATATATATTCATCAAACTTTGTTTTAGGGTTCATATTTTATATATATATATATGTATGTATGTATATATAAAATATGAAGTGGCTAGAGGTGGTAGTGGAGGGAATCATAGAGAGGCATTGGAAAAGAGTGAGAGTGTCTAGTTGCGGAGAGACATGAACATAGTTATGAGTTCCAAACTGAATAATCTAATCTCTCTTAGATGTGTAATCTATAATTATTAATTAATAATATTATTACTAACACTGATATTGAGAAGTTAATGCAAATTCCTATGAACTTGAAGATTACCATTTAGGGTCTGGATCGTGTTAATACTTGAGAGAGCTAAGTTAGGTAGCTAATAATTATGCGGTCAACATAACATGCACGCATCTTCCTTTGCCTTTGCGGCGGCTGCCACCACCATAAATAGGCCTATATACCCCTAGTTTGGTATAAAGTAGGTGATTTGGGTTCTATATAATCATCGCTTATATCACTTACAAAATTTATATTATTTAAAATTAATTCAAATAAAACTTACATATTTCTTAGAAAATTGTTACTAGAAGACTTTTGTTTTCAGTTCAAATCAACTTAATTTAAGTCATTTAAGATTATTTCTTGTCATCCTTCATATCAGGGAAGGAATTCACGCATCTATCATATTTGCGGAGAGTTAAACATACAATTTTATCTTGAAATAAGATTTGGGGAGATACTTAGTGTAAGTTGGACCAACGACTGCTCAGGATTCAATGTAACTTTTTTTGAAGAATCGGTAGGTAGATCTAAGAACAATTATTATTCGAAATGTTAAATCATGCTGATAGAGATTAATAAATTCATTTTTTTAATCAAATATCTTCCAGATTAGAAGGATTTGAACTGTGAGATATGTATATTTTAGAAACCAAAACTGTCAAACTTTTTTCATGCGTCTGTATATAAAATGTGGAAAATGCACAATTATATTGGGCCTAATGGTGGTGATGTTGGGCTGTATTTGGCTCTTTACTATTTTTTGATTGTGCACAGCTTATTATGGGCCTATATGTATGGGTCCAGAAATGTGAAAAATAAGGTTGTTGTCCCAGATGAATAGGGGTCCAGATATAAAAAAAAAAAGAAGGGAAAATTCCAAAAAAAGTGATAGCTGAATTTCAAAATTTCAAATCAGTATTCGTTACTACACTCATAAAGAAAATGACTACATTCAAACAGCAAATGACAACCCATTTTTATAGTAATTCCTGATTTGGTATTTTAAAATTTAGTAGTCACTTTTTTGGAATTTTCCCTGTAAAAATCCATATCACTTTTATACGTTTTTAGACGTTATTTTGATTTGATTTTACCTGTGTTGGTTTGTAGAATGTACAAGTGCAGCCAGCTTGGCTTAATAGAAACAAGCAAACAAGATTAGTTTTTTAGTGATGAAGATCGCAGAGAAACTAAAAGGGACAACAAGGGAGATTATCGCCGTTATAAAATTGTTTGTTGCAAAAAATATTCAATTTTTTTTTTTGATGAAAACAGGAGCAAAAAGCGCTATTAGGCGTTTACATCAGTATGTAAAAGACTCGTAAGAAAATCAGGAGGTGAACTGAAGCAAACAAATCCTTCGTTAGCTTCCTGGGCTCTCTTCGCAAGACAATCTGTAACACGATTAGAGTCTCGATTGCACCACTCAAGACTAGCTTCCCAATCCTTCTCCAACCATTCGTGTATTTCTGTAAGCAAATGACAGTCAGGGTGCTCCTCGCTCCACCCACTAGCCATACATTCAACAACTTCCAAACAGTCAGTTTCCACTACTACCTTCTTCCATTGCAACTCCCAAGCTCGACGCAATCCCAACATCAAAGCCCAAGCCTCAGCCTGGAAGCTGCTCCCTCAGCCGATATTAAGGAGAAAACCTGATAAAACTTCCCCCTTATGATCACGAGCGACGCCACCGCAGCCCGAGTTGTTTCTAACCGGGTCATACCCGTCCGCATTGAATTTGACATATCCCCCAAACGACGGACTCTATCTAATGCGGCGATGCGCTTCTGTTGTTAGAAAGAAACAGATGGGCATGAATAATGATTAATTGAAATTTTTACATATTTTAAATAATTTAGTTTTATTAAAAAATTTAGAAATATTTTATTTTAATTTTGATTTATCGTTATCTTTTTAAAAAAATTTATGATTTATAGCTATCTTTTTTATTTAATTTTAGGATTTCTAAAAATATTATGCATTTAATTCTTAGCGTTAGAATTGAGATTAATTTATAAATAAACTTCCAGACATTTTACTTTATTGACATCATTTTATATTTATTAAATTTTTTGAAATAAATTTAAATTCTAAATTTTGTGAAAAAATATATAGTTTCTGCAAATTAAAAAGCATCCCGATAAGAGTCTTAATGATGAGATGATATACACATTCCAATTCTCCTGAATCAAGATTCTTTCTGTATTAAATCAACCTATTTCGTTTATTGATAACAAATTTAAGTGATTTTTACAACATGCAACTATTTTTAATTTTGAATCCAAAAGATTTAAAATTTTATATGATAATGAATTTAAAAAAATTATAATCTCGGAAAGTTTGTATGTTTTAGTGAATATATTGATATTAATGATATTTATTTATTTTAAAATTAAAAATACTAAAGGAAGTGTTAGTATAATGAATTAACACCTTCAATATAAAATATAAATATTAAAACACAAAAAAGTTTATAATTTTCCTCCACTACACACATTACTTACATATATTATTTGATTTGAAAATACATGCAAATAACTGTTACTATCACTCGAAAAAGCAACGGATTAAAAAGAAGCCTACCTTATAATTAAAATATTATGATTTTACATTTGCATAAGAATATTTATTAACTAATATGGAATTAAGTTTGAATTGAATTCAAAATTATAACGAACTGAATGATATAATAGAAACTTAAAATTCACAGGTAAAATAAATAAAAAAATAATAAGACCAATTGTAACTAATTTAGATGGCTACTTGTCATGACTTCATAGCACCATTTGTAAAGTTAGAAGTTGTTTTTATATATAAGCATAATGAAAGAAGGTTGAAAGATGAGTATTTTACCTAAGTATTCAATGTTATCTATCATATAACCATGCACTGCACAGGTGCGATGCAGATTAATTATAAACTTTTGATTGTTAATATATATAGTGCATAAAAATTATAAGTAATTTGAAATAATTATAAAATATGTTTAATTGAGTGATTGTGTATTGAAGGGTGAATTAAAATTCTATTAAGTTATTAGTTAATCACGTTTTATTTAAATAGATAATGGATCACAAGAAACAATATTAAACAGAGAGACTTCTTAGCACAGCAAGTCAGGAGAGCTGTCCAAGTGGACTCTACCCACGATGTTGCCCCTTCTCATGCTAACAAGGATCATGAGATGACCTTTGAGAGGATTTAACTCTCCAACTGAGCAATCCCGATCTCCAGAAATAAAATGCCCTTGTTGAGATATGTTTGTTTCTATGTATATTCAATGAGTTCCGAATTAATGATGTATTCATCTTAATTGAAGCAAATATCTATGTTGACTTTGAAATAGCATTTCGTGGGGCAAGTTTTTGGTTCTGTGTTTTTGTTTCAATGCCTATTGTATGGATTTTGAAATACTGATGTATTTATCTATACATGTTGAAGGCCAGTGTTAAATTTGAAATAACATTACCCTGTCTTGTGATGGCAATTGTATTGACAAGCATAGTCATACTGCATTGCAATGGTAAGTTGATTACAAAAGGATATCTTTAGTGGGGAAAAATTCAATCTATTCCAAATTCAAATTTTACTGCAAGCTCTGTAATTGTAATGAAAATATATAATCTTGTTATAAATTCAAAATTTGATTTAAACCTATGGCTTAACCTATTTTGAGTTTAATCTTATGTTATTCCCAAATAAATTGTTGTCATTTTTAATTAATATACATGTTATTTCTTGTTATGGATCACGAAAAAACACATTATTAATCTCAAGTTTAGATTTATCCTTATCTGATAAAGACATATCATTTTCAAATAAATTATTATCATTTTTAATTAATGTACATGTTATTTCTTGTTATGTATTAGGAAAAGACACATTATTATTCTCAAGTTTAAATTTGTCACTTTCTAATAAAGATATGTCATTTTGAAATAAATTATTGTCATTTTTAATTTCTTGTTATGTATTAGGAAATGTTGATTTATTAATATCAAATTTAGACTTGTTATTTTTTAATTAAGACTTGTCATCCACAGTAAAAGAGTCAATTTATAAGTTTTTTTACATTACAAGGTTAATAAGTTTTTGATGGCCCAATGGTTATCTTTTGTTTTTTTTGTTGGTCAAAATAACCAAGTGGTAGTGGGATCAAATCCCACTACCACTACTTTTTTGCAATATTTCACATGACCAAAAAAAAGTTGTGACAAAAAAAAATCCATCGGTAGCCACCACACCGGTGGCCATCCACTGACAAGGGCTAAGCCCTTTTTTTTCAAAGAAAAATGATAAAAAACATTTTCGTCATTTTGCTGAATTTTAAAATTCTAATTTAGAAAAACTTTCCTCTTTATTCTTGAAAATCCATAGCTTTTCAAATTGAAATATTATATATTCCACTTTTTTTGTCCGTTATTTTTCTGATTATTATATTGCATGTGAGAATCCATCATAGGAATAATGAGGAAATTAATGCCATCACTAGCCAAAAGTTGTTTCCGGTGTACATTGAATACGCTTTTTAATACTAATGACTCGATTCATTTCATAGGAGCCATCTAGTGAATAAAAACAAATTACATTGAAACTTAAGATTATTGGCACGACCATGATGAATTTTTAAAATTATTTTTACTATTATCATAAATAAATTATCTTATCCATTATTGTAACCTTGTAACTGTGTTGAGTTTTTAGGAGACATCATAACGAATGGAATTTTGTTATTTTATTATAAATTTAAATTAAATTTATTTAGATAACTAAATCATATAAAGAAAATTAATTTGACAGTCCTCATAATTTCATCAAAATTTGAATCAGGTTTTTATAGTTTTTTTTCTTTTTTTATTTCATCCTTATTATTTGTTTGTCATCCGTGAGGCTGCCATTACTTTAAATTAAGAGGGCTAATGTGGCACCGATTAGCCCTCTTAAGTTTGACTGAGCACTGTCTTCCTCTTCCCCTTCCTCCACTCAGTCTCTTTCCAAGCTTTTGGCGATTAAGATCAAGGTCTCAAAAGTTTAGCCTATACACTTTTAGAAAAATCTTAAGTCAATCAAATTGATTGATTATTTAGTATTTTTCCCATCAACGAAGCTAGGAAGAACAAGGTCAAAAAAAAAAAAAACAGAGAAGCTAGGAGGACGGGGGGGGGATTAAAACGCGTTGCTTGTTTCAGTACAAATACAATTCAAAACTCGAAATTGCCGTGGAGTAGAAGAAACACTTTGTGCTTCACAAGAAAAAAAGAAAGACAAGATGAAAATAAAGGAAATTTGACCGAAAATGAAAAATAATGGAAAAAAATTTCTGCATTTAAATTTAAACTAAATTACATAAACTTCTCCTTAACTTACAATCATATACAAATAACTTCCTTAATATTTAAATTTTAATAATAAATCGCTCTAAAGTTTTAAGCCTACACATATAACCATAAAAAATCAATTGTATATTTTTGAAAACTTTATTCTTTTGGCAGATAAAACTTCGTTTTTGTCTGCATATCTTTTAAATATTGAATTATACATATTTTATCAACCACGATTTGGTATAATGAAAATAACTGATATTTCAAAATGTGATAAATTAATATTTGAATTTGTATTAGAAGAGATAATTTCCATTCGTGCAGGCTAGATCACTGGCTTGTTTACGTTTTTCTATTTCTGCTGTATACAAAAAAGTATCTGTCCATTCCTCAAATATGATTATTTCTAATCTGAAGATAATGCAATTTGGCAATTAAAAAAACAGGGAGAAGATAATGCAATTTGGCCAAAAAAGGGAGAGAAGATAAATTATTAATAAAAACTACGCATATTTTTATTAAGAATTTATCTTTTAGTTGTTTTATATTTTTAATTAATGCTTTCAGTTGTTCGGATTTAAAATCCACCTATTCTAATTTATCTTAGTTTTTTTCCTAGGTAATTTAATTATCTTAATTCCACATGGATATATTATTTTTTTTGACCTAGAGGTCCTATAAAAGGTTTTGTAATTACGTCAGTTTCTCGCAGAGATAAAAAAAAATCCCACGTTCTTCTGAAGTTTTCCTTCCCACAGCTATTCCCTGACCACCGATTCCTACTTCTGGTTATTTTCGTCTGCTCCGTCTGCCTCCGCCGTCTCTTTCTGTGCTTCCGCTCTAATCGACGGCATAACCTTCAGCATTTGGAGTCGGAGCCATGAATATCTTCAGGCTTGCCGGGGACATGACCCATCTGATCAGCATTTTGGTGCTGTTGCTCAAAATCTACGCAACTAAATCATGCTCAGGTGATACTTTCTCTCCAAGTCCTTCACTTTGATCTCCCACTTGGTTTGCTTTCGCGGCAATCGTCTCAAGAATTGAAGTTACGGAGCCTCTGTTAAAAAATTAGTATACCCATTTTGCCGTTCTCTGGATTGCTGTGCCCGTTAATTTAGTGTGAAAGGAACGGTTTTTTACGTCAATACTTTCGATTCCTTATTAGATTTTGACCTCCGTGCAGTTTCGTGTCCTTCGGTTGGAAATTTTGTAAGCATAGTTCTAGTAAATGTGTGAGTTGTGGACAAACAAGGGTAGGAAAGGATCGAAAAATTGGGGTTAATTCTTTCCACCTTTTAATATCTGTGTTTGGAAACAAAGAACCAGAAATAATAATTTATTAATTGGGTATTGAGTAAGTACGCTGATTAAGGAAATTGTTTCATTGGCTGCTTTTAACTGCAGGGATTTCTCTTAAAACCCAGGAGCTCTACGCATTGGTATTTCTGGCTCGTTACTTGGATCTGTTCACAGACTTTATCTCGGTTTATAACACCATCATGAAGGTTGTTTTTATTGCGAGCTCTTTAGCGATCGTGTGGTGCATGCGAATGCACCCAGGGGTTAAGAGAAGTTATGATAAAGAGCTCGACACATTCCGCCATTATTTTCTTGTATGGACGAGCTTTGTTTTAGCACTTGTGCTGCATGAGAAGTTCACATTCCAAGAGGTAGCTGTTTGTTTTTTTAATGTTTGCTACTATATGATATGATTTACAGTCTTTATGTTTTATCCTAATAATTGTTGATCCGAATGCTTCTCAAACTCCTGCTAGTGAAAAAGAGTTTGAAAGCTTATATAATTTTCCTTGCATGCTCTTGCACTTTGATTATGCCTTGTGTCTCTATTGCTGAAACATATATTATTGGGCTATTTCATTGCAATAAGCTGGTTCTTTAATTATTTACTTATTTATTGTATTTTTCCCCCCCCCCCCCACCACTCATTTTAAATTTCTGCAAACATCTTATTGATTTTTGTTCTGGTGACTGCAGTTGCAACCCAAATTTTTTTTTTTTTTTTCAACGGCCACCACTTCCACTTGGAAATATAGTATTCCTCCAAAACCAATTTGTTATCAGAAACACTACCCTAATGGTGCCATCCAAACTTGGATAAAAGAATTTGAAAATCTTGATTCTTGTAGTGCTTTTTTCTTGTATATCTTTTCCTCAGTTTCTGACTCTCTTGAAGCGGTGGTAAATTCTTTCCTAAGAAACTTCTTTGGAAACTCAAAACTACTTGAAGATCAAGTTTTACCTAGACAATATTTCTTGTTAACATTTGTGCTAGTGCTCTGCTGATTTGTAGACCTAACAACACTTTATCCCCTACCATGCGTCTGATATGTTTCTTTAGTTCATAAACGACTGCTATTCTCAGCAGAAAATCATATTTGCTTTTGGCTTTTTTTTTGAGTATATGGTGAACTCTGAATAGCTCGTAGTTTTGGAGCATGTTCAATGATTAAGTTCAAAGGTTTTGATACAGGAGTTCAAAATTTTATATAGCGTGTTTAATACATGTTGGCGTCCTTGGTTGGAAATGAGTACTCAGACCTTTGGAAAAAAATCTATGTTCCAAGTCATGTTTAAGTCTTAGTTTTCTTATCTTTTTGGTTGCTCATGGCTCTCTGGTGTTCTGTAACTAGTAAGTTCAGAGTATCCTTGTTGGATTTATAAAGGAATTGTAAAGCTCTTCGTGCTATAATTTAACTTGTGACAGTCGTTCTGCTCTGTTTCTTTTGGTTGCTTTCATGCTTTTCTGTTCAAAGGAGCAATGCTCTCAAAACTGGATCAACTTGACCAGTCTGTTTAACCAGGAACCTGACCGTGGTCTAGTTCAGTTCTATTATATTGTTGGTGTTAATACACATTGGTCTAGAAACCAGTGAACCAACGGTTCTGTCACAACTGGTTAATCCAGGTGGGGTAGACGGGTTTTCTGTTTGATGATGGTGGCAAATTCTTATGCTGCCATATCATTAGCTTCCCACGGAACTTGCACAAAGTGCCCAATGGTCCTGAAGAGGGCTGTATGTCATGTAATTTGACATTTTCGAAATTTATGGAAATTATCTGACAGCATGTTAAGCATTAATATGTGGGTAGCTGTGGAAGGCCGAAAACCATACCTCATAATAGGGTGGCTATCATAATCATAGTATCTTATTTCCTTAAGGAATCTTCAGCTTAGCTGCTCATCATTGTTATTTCTTAATTTGTTCATCCTAACATTGTAAAGATATTGAAAATTCGTTATTCATATTGATGAGTCCTTTAATCCGCGAACAGAATGCTTGTCCTTTTTTATGTATTGTCGACATGGACAATTTAGTTTGTATGTCCTGGCAACGTTGTAAAATCATGAATATTAACTTCAATGTAAATCTACTGCAGATTTTCTGGGCATTTTCAATATACTTGGAAGCAGTTGCAATACTACCCCAGTTGGTTTTGTTGCAGCGAAGTGGAAATGTGGACAATTTGACCGGCCAATATGTATTCTTTCTTGGGTATGTGCTTACTTTTGTTGATGTTACTTTCTCATCTAAGATCCTTCAAACCTTGGTTATTATTATTGAACTTTCTTTGGTCAGCTGGTCATTAGTTGATAATGCTGAGTTGTTGGGAAGTCTTTTAGAGGTGAAAGTGCATCAGAATAATTATACTTGCTAGATATGTTACGGAGTATAGCTCTACTTACATTGAAAACGATTCACCTACAATTCACAGTGATTTCTACTTTACCAAATTCTTAGTTCTTGTTTCTTGGGCCGGTTTAACAGTTTCTAAATATGTATTTTCCATCTCTAGTTTTTGATAAGCTGTCTCACTACTTGTGGTGAAGACTTGGTAATCTGAGATATTTACTCACACATTAATTAGTATGGGATGCTTAATTCTCCTACCTTAACAACTAGCTTTTAGAGTAGAGTTTCCTGTCTCACTTGGGTTTCCATCATTGTGCATGATCACAGCAAATATTAATGGACTTGTCGAGATTTGTCATACTAAGGATCTCATATTATAATGGCTGATCATCGATCTGCAGGGCATATCGTGCATTTTACATTATGAACTGGATATACCGATATCTGACTGAGCCACGCTTTACTCGATGGATTGGTAAGTAATGCTTTGGAATTAAAATAAGAATCTCTCTTATACTCTAGGATAGTGGAAAGACTCTAAGCTTATTTCCTGTTATTTCAGCTTGCATCTCGGGTATTGTTCAGACAGCTCTATATGCCGATTTCTTCTATTACTACTTCATCAGGTAATGTCCATTTCCCGTTAAATACTTTTAAATTAAAAGTTCCCTTGTACATATAACAGATGAATAACATCAGTTTTGTTTTGCAGCTGGAAGAACAATTCAAAACTAAAACTGCCAGCTTGAGCAAACCCATGATTGTTTGGAATGAGAGTCACTGCTGGATTTTTATGGAGTGTGATCTGGTTGATGTTTAGTGACTTGCAGAGAAAAGTTTGCCGCATAGGCCATCAGCGGCACCCCAGTTCATCAGTGGGATAGTGGGGTTTTAGCTGGGAGAATTTTCAATCTCATAGGTTATTTAGGATCAGGTTAAGACAAATGTTTATATGTGAAAGATAGTTTCTTTGGAGTTTCAAGTCTCCATTGCACATTAGTATAGTTAGCTGGGCAAAGCTGCTGTGTTGGTTATACAAGCCGTTAATATTATAATGTTCTTTCCTTGACAAATGAAATTGTTCAGCCAGATTTTTTTAGATCATTAGTTTTATTCATGCCCTTAATTAGAGAAGGTTGACTATTTAATAATCTGCAGTGTCCTTATGAAGAAAATCATACGCATTGGTGGGAACTGGCTAGTAAACAAAAAGGAATAAACTTAATTTTAAGTGGGCTTTTAAACTTTCTATGTTGTTGCCGTTATTATTGGGTACAGTTCTGGGTTATTATTTTTAAAGTTGGTTCTAGATAGATTCTAGAAGAAAACTAGACCCACTCATCTACATGTTAACAGCCATCCAGTATGTTTTTCTTTTCTTTTCTTTTCTTTTTTTAAATGTATGTTTATTATGTTCTTGTAATTAATGTTTAATATAGTACAATATTAGGCAAGTTAATGAAATGGTGAAGAAGGATTCAGCAAGCATCAGCATAATATATCACGTTGAAAAAGGTTAAACTTGCAAGAAAACTGAAACATGCTATGGAACCTACTATAACACCATAAAATTTATTTATTTCATAATTAAAGAAGAGAAAGAAGAAGAATTATACTTTTTGGGGGCGAGTTATGTATCAAAAAGGAGGTAAAGTACAAGATATTTTCGGCAAAAATGTACAAGATTTTGATATGAGGAATTTATCTTACTCCAAAGACCAAACAATTGTGGGTTCCCAATGTGCTTCGATATTTTGATGATGAGCCCATATCATAACTAATAACAAACAAGAATTTTCTGAAGATATCTGTATTGGTATATTATTCAATGATTTTGTTGCTTTTTGGATATGTAAAGGGGACACGTCCAAAAAGATGAAAAACTTTGTGTTTGAAGAATTATTATTTTTTTAGCTATTTAGTTTCCATTGTCGCTCGTGCAAACAAGGCATGATTATGATGAAACCAATCCGATCAAACAGTTGAAGGCATGACATTTGAATCATTATGAGATTCATATACAAATGTTCGTTGTGTAAACATAAAGCTGCATGCTCAGACAAAAAAATATAATTAAAGAAACAAGAGTTAAGAAGTTAGGGATGTGAGTCTTATATGTTGTGTTATGGTTAGGGACAAAAACACCCATAAAATACTTTTCTAGTTCTAAATATAATACCTATTTTGTAGTATAATTTACATTATAAAATGGGTCTTTTACCGGAGGATGACTATCTTATGGTGCAATTTCACCCATGAAATTTGGAAATAGTGTAAAAATTCTCAATTTCTGACAGATGCACACAGAGGCAAATGTTAAAATGAATATAAAAAAGATTGAAATTTTTATATGACCAAGAGTGTAGACATGGAAAATTAATAAAGATTAGTTATATATATAAAAGATACTACCTCTGGTCTTAATTATAAGTTATCGTTAGCGATCTACAAATGAGATTTTATAATTAAGACTGAAGGTAGTTTTTCTTCTTTTGACACAATGATTTGTTTTGAAAGCACAATGATGTTGTTGGGAGAAAACACAACGTTATATAACTTGCTCAAAGCAAATATAAGCACTTGAACAGATATAAATGGACTACTTATTTTTATATACCTAGCATTTGACCAAAAAATTGTCAAAAATTGACATAAATTGTGTGCATGTATAAACCATAAAGAATAGAAGTGGTGAAGAGACTATGTGGAGCCAGACATGAGTGAAGTTGATGACTTAATGGGGAGTCATGTTTGAGTCACAATCATCCTTTCGGCTGCGTCTTTTTCTGATGTTTTCGCGCCAATTGCCGACTTTGGTCCCATCCTATCCCATTAAGCCTCCTCATCAATCATAGATTCATAAATTACAAGTTATTTTTTGTCATTAATACAAGCATAAATTGTTGGACCTGAATGAGTTTGGAATAGTACATCATATGAATACTTTTTTCTTCCTGGTGTACTAATATTGTAAGGTTATATGCGGAATCAAACCTGCACCTTCTATTTATAAAGAAGATTAATGTCACTCACCTGCAAAGACTTTACAGTATATGAACATTTTGATCAAACAACTTATCATAAATACTTGTTGACGGCTCTGAACTTCCCTTTGTCCTCTATATCTTTGCCTCTTCCTGAGAGTTCAAATGACTTCACGGGGATTGAGATTGAAGTTAAGGCCAACACAGATAAGGACTGGGGGAAAAAGGCTTTGACACCCGCATTTGGTTGTTTCTATGTAAGAAAATAAAAGCGATTTATGTTAAAGAAATTGGAGATAAATTTCTCATTCGAAATTATTGACAAAAGTGTTTAAAGATTTTGTGTAATTTATTTTTTTTTTTGTGTAACTCAATTCATCTTTTCTTTCTGACAACGACATCTTTTTCTTTGTATAACTGATCAAACTTCTTTTATACGCAAATCTCTTTTTCCTATTTTTTTTAATTAGTCCTTTATGTCCGCTGGTAAAAAAAAAAAAAAGTCCTTTATGTCCAAGTATTTATTTTTAATTAGGTGCCAGCATGCTGCAATATTTTTTTGGTACATTTAACACCAAGACAAAAAAAAAATATTTCAAGTGATAAGCGCGTCTAAAAAATATTTTAGGATATTAGATGATCACGAAATAATTTAAACATTAGATGTACCTTAACCCATTTAAAAAAAAATCCCACTTTTGCTGGTTGCTAGAAGCCGGTTCGAAATCTCTCTTCTTCTTTTTTCATCATCTTCCTTTTTTAACCATTAAATTAACATTTTAACGGTTCAAATTTAAATCTTTTTAAAACTATTATTAAAATATTAAATATTAAAATATAAAAAAACAAATTACAAACTATATTAAAATTTAATTCTAATGATTTGCGAGTGCAGTAAAGGTTTTTCAAATTTTTTTATAAATAGTTTTATAAAAATTAAAATCTAAACTGTTAAAATATGTTAATATAACAATTAAAAAAAGAAGAGGAGGGAAGAGGAGAGGTTTCGAGGAGGCTAGAAGCCACCACCAATTGGTCGGAGCTCCGACGTAGACGAACAATGCTTGGCAAAGGCTAGAGTAATTGCTTATATGTTGTTGTCAATAGTTATATCTATCACAAGTTTATGTAAATTCTGTAGCAATCACTTATTATCAATATTCTTAATGACTGATGTATTATAGCCACTCACTTGCTATTGAACTTACCTAAATTATTTGTGATATTATTGTAAAAGATGTTATGATTAAATCGCAGTTAGCCACTTTGCCAAAAATTGCCGGGCTGCTAGCTGCAATGGCTCTTGGTAGTGGAGCATCTTTTTTTTTTAAAAAATAAAATTAAGAAGCACTAAGGCCATTTTGCTCCAATTTTGAAATTTCATTTTGGTCTAAAAAAACTAATTTGTGTTATGAATATAATCTTTGTATTCAATACCGTGAATATCTTGTATTCATATATCTTCTATTATCTTTTATATCTTTTCATTTTCAATATCTTTATTATCTCTATATCTTATAATTATCTATTATTATTATGTAATCTATAGATTCTGTTAAAATTATAAAACTGTGCCTATAAATAGAGAATATGTATTATGTGTTCAATATTTTGAATGAAATGAGAATATTCCAATATTTTCATCTCTCTGATTCTCTTCCTTTTTCTCTACTTTTTCTTTCGGATTTGGAATTTTTGCATTTTGGAAGTATTTATTTATCTCTTCTCTGGATTTATATCATTTGAATTTATGATTACCATTTTCCAGGTATTGGGTTATGTGATATATTTCTGCTATCTTCTTGAAACTCTTATGGATCTATTATCATATTATATATTATGAACATATCAAAATAAAGTCACACCTACAGATATTAAATTAAATTGTATATGTGTGGATACAAAAGTTGAACTGGTTATTACACTTTCACATCTCTTTCTTAAATCCCTACATAATTTTTCACAAATCTAAATAAATATATTTATCACATTCCATATTATCTATAATAAAATAAAAAATTTGTTCACATCATTGCTATCTATATAAAAATGTCTGTTCACATATGTTTTACATATAAATATTTATTGAACTTGGATTTTATGTAGACTTGTATTAATTATAGCTAGGTATCTACTGTGGCCTGACATGCGGAAGAAGCATGCTTCCTTTTAATGGTGCGAGATATCTGCAACTTGTTTAATGGCCTAGATGCAATAACTTTTTTTTTTTTTTAATTATATGCAACCCATCATTAATTATATGCAAAATAAAAAAATTTAGATATCACAACTAAAGATATGTTACATGGAAACCGATTCATTTAAATTTGATAGGGAGTTTTAGATTTCAAATTTTTTAATTAGTTAATTTTGAATAAAAATTATTTTAAAACATGATAATTAAGATATTATTTTTATTTTAGATCTTATATCCATTAAAATAATATTTCTAAAAAAATAAAAATAAAAAATTAAATCAAGACTTTTTAGATGAAATCTAAAAAATTTAAATCTGATAAGCTTGAGTTGCTTATGACTCATTCATTTTCTAATAAGATATTTTTAACCAACTTTTCATGATCTTTCAAGTATTATTATATTTTATCATTTTAAATATAAAACCCTTATATATACTAATATAAAAATTTTATAATTACGACTGGATGAGTATTTTTTATTTGGTCTGGTGGCATCTTTACCTTTATTATTATTTATTATTATCAAAGAGCGGAACAAAGACAGAGACAAACAACATCTTAGGGCAGATCCGGCAGACTCCTACCAAAAAAGTAAAAAGATCCGGAAGACTTATGCCACAAGCACTTGTCATATCCTCCCCAGAAATCTCAACCATCCAATCTTTCCCTTTCCCGCGCTTTGTGGACTCTGCCCCTGTTTGTTTGATTCCCCGCCTTTTATTATTATTTTTTTACCATTAATTGTTGATGTCAAATATAACAAATAATCGGAACTGAGATTATTTATAAGTTGTTATATAGGTTTATTATTCAAATTTTATGTAGCATTACAAATTCATTTAATTAATATGTAAATTTCAAAATAATTATACTAACCTCTCTTAGCATCTGTTTGCCTTAACTTAAAAAATATTTTTTAAGTTTTATAAAGTAAAATTCTCTTCACATATTTAATTATTTATATCATATAATATAAAATTATTTAAAATAAAGGGAAAATTGATAAAAAATTTCTGTTTGAAAATTTAATTGGCTAAAAGAACTTGAATTTGAACACATACAAGTATGACCCGTGAGTACAATATATTTTCCATTGTGTGCACACGACGGAAGATATGTTGCACTAACGGATCATAGTTGTACTTGCTCAAATTTAGATTTTTTTTATCAATTAAATTTTCAACCACGGGATTTTTTTACCAATTTTTCCTAAAATAAATTAGTCTAAGCATGCACTACTTAGTATCTTTGGTCAAATTAACATATTCAATAAAAATTGTTTTCCTTAGAAAAATAAACCGTTAAGGGTAGGGTGTAATAAACAATAAGCCAACTTTAATTTGATAATTGTATGTTATGTTATCTCATAGCAAAAGCTGTCTATGGTAAGGTCCACTTTGGTAGTGTTATAGTCAACATTTGTGTCTGCTTTTTCCGCCATAATAATCATAATGATACTGTTTTGTTTCCAGTAGCTTGGGATTTTCCTGCATTTTACTCTGATCAAATTCTTATGCTTCAAACAAACCTCTAATTCTCTTTGCCAATGGAAACCATTAAACCCAAATCCGCCATCAACAATCGCAGCAACAAATTAGCCAAGACATTCCACAAGGTCATCAGCTTCCGAGGTGCTGCGAAGATCATTTCTTCTTCCTCCTCCAGTAATGGCCTCTGCTTGCTTTCCTCACAGCCCTTCGCCATTAAATCCCATCATTCTAATGCCAAACACGAACGTGACAAAGCTCGAATCAGAGCAATCATGGAGGCTCTCATTGCCAGGCTCTTTGCTGGTGTTACCGCCATTAAAGCTTCTTATGCAGAGCTTCAAATGGCTCAGAAACCCTACAATAATGAAGCCATTCAAGCAGCTGATCAGGCTGTGGTTGATGAGCTCAGAGCTATTTCGGAGCTGAAGAGGAAGTTTGTGAAGAAAGAGCTTGATCTTTCGCCTCAGGTGACTCTTATGCTCGCTGAGATTCAGGAACAGCAGAGCTTGATGAAGACCTATGAACTCACCATCAAGAAGCTCGAATCAGAAGTTGAACTCAAAGAATCTGAGAGTTCTTCGCTTAAGAAGCAGCTTGATGAGTGTATCAGCTTCAATAAATCGCTTGAAAAGAGGTTAAGTTCAAGCGGGCCATTCTCAATGTTCGATAATCTTCAACTTTCCAAGTTAAATCCGACTCATTTTGTTCAGTTTCTTGAGCATACCTTGAGAGCGATTAAGAGCTTCGTGAAGTTGATGATCAGAGAAATGGAATCTGCTCATTGGGATCTTCAAGCAGCCGTGAAATTCATTCACCCACATGCAGTATTTGCCAAACCGAGTCACATATACTTTGCATTTGAATCATTCGTATGTTTAACAATTTTCGAAGGTTTCAATTTCCAAAACTTTACTGTCCCGAATGAGCCCAGTGAGAGAAAACCCCACAAGCAAAACCAAAACCTCTACTTTGAGAAATTCAAAAAGCTCAAATCTTTGAATCCGAAACAGTATCTAACCCACAATCCAACATCGTCATTCGCGAAATTCTTAAAATCCAAGTACTTTCAACTTGTTCACGCCAAGATGGAGTGTTCCTTGTTTGGGAATTTGAACCAGAGGAAGCAAGTGAACTCTGGGGGGTTCCCAGATTCTGCTTTCTTCACTCGTTCGCTGAGATGGCGAAGCGTGTCTGGGACCTACATTTTCTGGCATTGTCGTTTGATGATGAAGTGAGCATCTTTCAGGTGAAGAAGAACAGTAGATTCTCTGAGGTGTACATGGAATGTGTTAATGTCGCCGAATCGGAATCAGTTTCAGAGTCAGGCAGTGAAGAAGCCGGTGCTGGCTCCGGTGGTGCCGGTGAGCTTCGGGTGAGTTTCACGATTGTTCCCGGATTCAAGATGGATAAAACGGTGGTACAGAGTCAGGTTTATCTGTCACCGCCGGCGGGCTTACCGGCGACCCGATAGCGTTTTTGTTTTTCTTGAGGTTGCTCTGCCTGTACATTTTACATTATTATTATTATAACACGCTTCATTATCCTAAAATTTCAATTATAGTAATATACGTCGTATATTGTGTTTTGGGTATTAGCATGAAAAGGCGTTTGTTGGAATTCTTCCCCCCTGAAATTGAGACTTTCAATCAGTTTCGGAAGCATTGGATTTGCTGATTCGGAACAGAATTTTCTTTAACATGATAGTTTACGTTAATATTCAAATTTAATTTGGAGAGAAGTCAGAGTAGTTTGGTGAGGGAAAAAAAATTAATTAAGTCTAGAAAAGTTAATTATGAAAACTTCTTAATATATGCAATGAATTGAATTATAAGAGATTTGATCTGACATTTTGAAGGCAAACACCTTATTAATTTTTATATTTATTAGGACAAAAAGGGTGGAAAGAAGGAAGTGTTATATTAATGGGATATAGTGGGCAAACTTTGTCGAGGACGTTTGGTCCAAAATGAGCAGCGCAAGACTTCATAACCAAAGTGCAAAAGCTGGCTGCCATAGGTTTGAATTTAGAGTGATGCTTTGTTTGAAATTGGGGAATGATTAGATGTTGAGCATAAGGGGTGAATTGAATGGGCCTAGTGGGGATGATGAAGTGTTAAAGTGGGGAAAAATAAAATACATAAATATGATTGGCAATTTGGAGCGTGCTTTCTTTCTCAAGTTTCTTCTTGTCTCAGGTAGGGTCCATTCTCCATTGTTTTTTGCATTTTTTTCTTCGGCCGCCATTGATTGTGATGTTCTTGAGCAGCACAATTAATAATGACTATCGATATTTTTACATTATTAATCTAAAGAGATGAGTAGCCTCTGATAATATTAGCCCGAAGTTTAGTGGCCAAAGTGAAATTTGGGGTAATTTTCTTTTCTTCGTAAAGGGAATTAGGTAATAATCCCTCAAGGTTTGATCGGCTAGTTTATACTTTGCTTGATCTGCACTCCTAATGCCGAACTCCCCCCCCCCCCGGGGGGTCCTTTGTGTATAATTCCAACTGTTTAAAAAGTTGAGCACTTGGATTATGGCTTTCATATGGGAATGCTAAAATGTTGGTTACAATTTTTCATGAATGACCAAAGCAGATTCTTTCTACAACAAGGTACAAAAGTTGCCAAAAGATAAGATACGCATAAATCAGGAAGTTGAGATTTGGCAATGAGACAAGCTTGTGCTCTTTTGTGTTTCTTGAGATCTTGATGTTTAACATACTCATTCAAATCACATATTTACGTGCAAGTTAAGTGAACCTCGTGCTTTTCATAGAATATGAAAAATGAGACGTATCATGAATATTAATATTTTTCATAATGTTGAGATTTAGTAATACTAAAAAATAATACATAATTATATATATATATGAAATTATTATAATATCAAATAATCTAACATGCTATTGAAGACTTCCTTTAAGAAAATAAATACCAAAATTTCATATGTAAATAAAATCATTATGGGATCTCATGAGAGGAATATAATAAAAGATCTCATAAGCAGGCACCACAGATTTGTTGTTATACCTTAGGCAAGAATTATATTCGCATGTTGCTCACTTGTTATGAGAATTTTCAGCAATTATATTCTTTTTTTTTTTCCTCTAAAGGATCTCACTAATTTTATTAGTCTTATTTGAGAAGTTTGAATACCGGAGAAGCATATTTTGTTTATTTCATAAATTTATTTTCAACATGTGCAAAAGAAATATACTTTTGAGGGTGCGTTTGAATTTCTGAAAAATCAAAGGGGCGTGCAAAAACGTTTAGAGGGGGTCATGAAGCATATTTTCCTTTAAAAATACTAGTGTTTAATATGTTAATGTCAAATTTTTATCTCGTAGTGGGGGCACTAAGCCCGGGTGATCCGTCCAGCATTGTTGCTAAACAAGAATCACACAATCACAAGAGCTGACTATGACGCGGAAAACCATAGAAGAAACACGATTGTTAAAATATGAAGCCAAGTAACAATTTTAATCAACAAAGTTGCATTTCAAGGATCCCACCAAATGCCTACAGATATTTATAATGGAAGGGAAAGCCTAAGTTACAGAGATATAGCAACTCCAAGCTTGAGCACTGCATAAGGCAGTAATGGCGTGGTTGCAACTGCACTAAACTACAAACTGGCCAGAAACAAAGCATAAAAATATTACAGCCTACCTTAGCTTGGTTCTCTTTGGCATGCTACTACTTAGACCAGCTCGTGACTTCCTAAACGCTTTCATCTTCCTTCTTTTCCTCTCCTCTCCGCTGTCAGACTCATCCCCTTTCTCCCTATCCGCATTGCTGGCTTCTCTCTCCAACTCCTCCCATGTCTTTCCCTTCTCTTCTTCCGAGTCCGCCTCAGAATCCTCCTCCTCCTCATCTTCTGACTCCACTAGAGATTCACTATCAGAATCATCATCTTCCGAATCAGACTCAGGTTCAACATCCGATGGCTCATAACCTTTGTCTGACTCCTCTGAATTTTCTGATTCTGAATCAGTAGCTTCCAAATTCAAAAACTCCCAACCCCCTCCTTCTATAAAGCTCTGTGGGTCATCGGTGATTGTCTTGAGTATCTGGCGCCAATTCAGATTTAGCCTGCTCTCGTAATACTTAATGTCCGTTGTGTCAAGCCATTCCTTGATGCCATCAAGTGAAGTGGAAGGAACGGAATCAATCCTGAGGACATCCCGCTTGAAGTCCTTAAACACTATTGTCATGTCAAAGTTCTTCTGCCCAAGACCAACTCTCTCTAAATTCACAATCTCAATCTCACTTAGGGTGACAACAAGGAACGGTGTTTCAATCAGTTCGACAAGACAGGCGGAAGTAGGAACAATAAAGACAGAGGACTTATGAGGGACCCCAGTAAAGCCAAGTTCTCTCAAAGGCTGATCAAATTCCAAGTCAAGTCCTCTAAATTGTGGCTGTCCCCAGAGATCATTGACCCGGTTGACAAAGCTCTGAAATTCCACATTGATTTTGTTCTTCCTTTCTCTCTCCCGTTGTTCTTCTTCAAGCTCATCAGGGTCATAGGCAGATCTCTTTCCACTGCCTACATTCTGGACCATCTCCATCACTTCAACATAAAACTGCACATCTTTGGTTTTCTTGTTTCCTACCATAATATGGTTGTGCAAATGGAAATGCAGGAGTGTAATCATTTCATTTTCTGCTGGCTGAAAAAATGCATGCTTAATGTTGGCAAACATTATGTCTACACGTTCACTTTGCCTAGTGGTTGAGTAACGGAATCCATTGACGTGAGCCTCAAGTGTACCAGGTATCTTCCTGCCACGCCCACCAAAAGGAGGCCGAATCGAAAGGTCAGGCAGCCGAATTGGTTTAAATCTATTATTGGCAAGTTGCAGTTTCTCCTGAGTAACCAAAGTTGCCCTCTCAGCTCTCTCAGATTCCCTAGCCACAACTTGTCGCCTAAGTGTTTTAATGGACTGCACCAACTCACTTATGTGCCTTGGATTCTTGGAACGGAATGAAGCCTCCTTCAAATATATTGAACCTGGGAACTTCATTGAGTTTGCATCATGAGAACTGAATGGGGTCCCAGGAACATTAAAAATAATTCTGATGTAGCAGTTCCGATTGGTGTCCTGCTGGCTGGAAACAGTTCGTATGAAAGCCACATGAAAAGGCACCATGCTTCCATTTATAGGCAAAAGAACTGCCTCATGCTTCTGATCAATCTGAATCATCATATCCTTGGGAGGTGGCAGGTCATTTATATTCTTGTAGGCAACCAGGTCAGTTGAAGTCCTCACAGAAGTACGGTTGTCTCCTGTCTCACCTCCTCCTCCAGCAAGCCGCCTTGCAGTTTCTTCATTTTTCTGCCGAGCAAGTTCTGCCTGATGCTGCCTCCGGAGCTCCTCCTTTGATGCCTCATGATTGTCTGACCTTAGTGCGGTTTTAGAGATGGCAGCCTCAGTGCCATTGGCCTTGGCCTTTTTGGCCGGTGACTCTTCTTCTTCTTCTCCTCCTCCTCCTCATTAAATGAATAGGCCACATCCTTAAGAGCTTTAGAGCTCAGAGAAGTAAGAACTTCTGTCTTATCTTTGTTGATTATGACTGTGTCAGCTAGAAGCATAGAGAAGTTCTGGCTCTTCGACTTACTGCTTTCACTCTGCAAGTTCTGAAATCCAAGTGTAACATTGAAGACCATGCCTTCTTTTACTATCTGCTCATTTTTAGCATTAAGATTCAAACCTGACTCACGAAACTCTATGCCAATACCTGTTCCAGCAGATTTTGTCAAATTTGAAACCAACTCAGGAGCATCCTTTTCTACAACAGAAAGCGCAGCCAGGTATGCAGCACTCATCTTGTTCCCCGGCTTCAAGGAACCAATGGCAGCTTCATGCGCCTTCAGAAGAACCTCATAAGCCTTACTCTGAAGGGGCTCTGCGTCAATCAAGAAGGTCCTAGCTATGTTTGAGCAGTAGCTTTTATACCGAGCTCCAATGGCACATATGATAACACTAGCAGAATCATAGTGAAGTAACTCATCATTGCTGACGGCACTGGGTCTGAGATCAAACTCACCACCACTCTGAAAAATTGGGGGATAACAAATATCAACATTCTCTGCCTTAAGTTTACAATTGACTTTTGAAGGTTCCAATATAACTTTCTCAGTCTCCTCCATCAATGTGGAATGAGAAATTTTCTTCTCATCATCAATTACATTCTCAAGCTTTGGAACAACAAAGTTTTTCATCGCACTTGTTGTCAGGTATGCTGCTCTCTTAACTGACGTTAGCTCCTCATTATTCTTGACAGCAAACAAACTAGATAACCCATTGGCCACGTCAACAAGTTGAAAATTTGCATTTTTCAGTCTATCACCCATGTTTCTAGGAGCTTCCCTTCAGGAGCTTCTCTTGATATGTATCAACAGTAGGACCATCAGAAAACCATCTACCTTTGAATGAGCACGGATGGCATGCAATATGGCATCCATTTGAGCAACCCCATTATCA
>NW_021633174.1:0-32453 GCF_004799145.2 Neltuma alba
TTTACTGAACTTGTCATTCGCAAAAGTAAACTTGTGATTTCCCATAGTGAAGTTGTCATTTGGCATACATGAGTTGTGATTTTGTATACTGAACTTGTCATTCGGTATAATTAAGTTGTCATCTATCATACGTGAGTTGTGATTTGGTTTACTAAACTTGTTATTCGGTATAATGAACTTGTCATCTGTCATAGTGAACCTGTCGTTTGCCATGCCTGCCTCACTTTTTATTTGGTTTACTGAACTTGTCATTCGGTATAATGAACTTGTCATCTACCATACGTGAGTGGTGATTTGGTTTACTGAAGTTGTCATTCCGTATAATGAACTTGTCATATGACATAGTAAACGTGTCATTTCCCATAGTGAACTTGTTATTATTCTATATACTTAATTGATAAATGTCTTTTGCATGCAGGAGCTAAAGAAGTTACATGAGCGCCTAATGAAGAGGATAGAGGAAGGGCAAAAGATGCTGTTAAAAATGGTGGACGAGGAGCTAGTAAAGGTATAGATCCCAAGACAAGGAGATGGTGGGAAGGGTAAATCAATAGGAAAGGTTTAGGTTGAGATAGTGCCTACAAATATCAATGAGTCTGAAGATGATGAGGACGACAGGCACAACAATGATGACACAATTGAGGAAAAGGAGAAGGATGAAGGAGTCAGTAAAGATGGAGATAGCCATGGGAAGGGTGACATGGAGGATCACAGTGAGAATGAAGATAAGGAGGAAGAGGGTCAAGGGGATGGTGATGACATGAGCGAAGGGACAGGGAACACAAGGGTGATGAGGAGGGTGATGACAAGCAAACACTTGTGATGGAGAGTACAATACCTACAACTAGTTCCCCTATGGAAGTGCCACCTAATGTCAAATGTTATGATGGGGAGGATGACATACCCGCAACCAGTTCTCACATGGAAGTGCCAGGCAGCGTTATAGGTGATGATGTAGAGGGTGACATACCTGTAACCAGTCCCTTCAAGGAAGTGTCACCCAATGTTGAAGATGATGATGCAAAGGATCACTCACCAATAGGTAGGTATCCCCCCGGCCATTGTTGAATATGTTAGGCCTGATCCAAAACCTATATCTGTGGAGGCACAACAACTAAGGAGATCTACTAGGGTTCGGTTCAACAAGATCAAGTCTCCTTGGTTGGAGTTTAAGGCACAATCAAGAGTGAAGAGGCCTATAGAGCCTAAGGATATTTTTTTTTCAACTTAGTCAGTCGAGCTATTAAGGTGATGAGGGTGAGATGTAAGTGAAAATCTTAGCTTATGTGATGTTGTTTGTTAACTACATGTTAACATAACACATCTAGTAACTCACTTGAATATGTTTCAGTCCTTTGATCATAATTCAATAAAGACATCCTCCGACAATTGCTGCATTCGCTTGGTGGAAATAACAGGATGAGTAACCGGGTGATGTCATTGGTCTATAAGGCTTTGGTGCAAGAGTAGCAGGCAGTTGAAAGGTGAGTTAGGAGGGATATATTTGATGCATATTTCATGGTGAGGTTTCTGTATTACTAATGTACTTTGTTGATTTACAAGATTGCAAATGGAAATGACAGAATTAAGTGTGTTACAATGAATACAACTTGGTTTTTGCATTTCACAGGCCATAATGATCCGTGATCCAGCTCGTTGGGATCCTAACCAACATGCATGACAAATACTTTCGCATTACATTAGCTATAAACATAGGTAACTGCAACTTGATTCTGGGTCCTGCTCTAGTTGGGGAGCATTGGTTCTGTTTTGCTTTCGAACCAAAGACCCGAAAGTTCAATGTCCTCAATTCTATGCGAGCAAGTTTAGAGCTAAAAAGACCACCTCCAAGAAGAAGGCAACAACATATGACCCTCAAGAATTGGCCATCATAGGCAGTATAAGATGTTCCTAACCTGTGCATGTTAGATAGGGAAATGACAATTTTATATTATTATCCTTTTGATGAATATGGCATATGTGCAGAGGGACCGTTTTGAAGACATACTTCGGATGTTAGACCAGATTTGATTGATAAGTTGGAAATTGTCCGGTCTGATATACCATAGTAGAATAATTTGAGTGTATACACCCTACTCATGTGATAAGTTATTTGACTGTGTTGGTTTGAGGAGCTAAAACTGTTATGGTGGTGTTATGGGCAGGAGGGACTGTGATGTGTATGTGCTCATATGGCTCAGGAAATGGGAGCCTGATGTTCGCTTTCAATACCATGAGATAATGACATGACCTTATTTATTATGCAATCAACAGTTACCATCTGTGACTTGTTGGGTGGTAAACTTACTATGCAGGCTGATGTGTCCTCTTTTCGGTGTGAGTTGATGTGGTGGCTGGTGAACCATGATGACAATGAATGCCGTTAGAATGCGTACAGTCTTATCTCACAACTAGAGAAGGGCTGAATGACTAAGAGAAGGAGAACGTCTTTGTAGAGAGCATTTAAATTAGGTTGTGTGACTTTTACTTACTTTGTCAATGGATTCATTTGTTGAAATTGTATGCCAATTATTGTAATGGTTATGATATAGTTGGATTGATGATATAATAGTACTTATATTTGGAATGACAAATTTTCCTTTAGTCAGGCCAATGACAAGTTTACTAGGTCCAGTAACAAGTTTACTATGGGCCATGACAACTTGTGAAAGGGTTTTCATACAAATTTGAGATTCTATATTAAAAGTGGCTCAATTTGCACATTGATTCACTGAATGACAGGTTGACAAAGGAAAATGACAAGTTCACAATGGCAAATGAGTAGTTCCCAAGATGTTTTTATGAAATGGAAAATTTCTATTGAAATGAGTAGATTTCCACTTCTAATAAATACGGAATGACCTAACACAAATGACAAGTTCACTAAGAAAATTGACAAGTTGACTAACGCAAATGATAAGTTCCGATAAAGTTTTCATGAAATAGAAAATTTCTGTTGAAATGAGTGGATTTTCACTTCTGATAAACATGGAATGACAAGTTCACTAAGAAAATTGACAAGTTGACTAACGCAAATGATAAGTTCCGATAAGGTTTTCATGAAACAGAAATTTTCTGTTGAAATGAGTGGATTTCCGCTTATGATAAACATGAAATGACAAGTTCACTAAGGAAATTGACTTGACTAATGCAAATGACAAGTTCTGATAAGGCTTTCATGAAACAAAAAATTTCACAATGGCAAATGACAAGTTCCTATAAGGTTTTCATGAAACGGAAAATTTCTGTTGAAATGACTGGATTTCCACTATTGATAAACACGAAATTACAACTTGACAAATGACAAGTTCCCATAAGGTTTTGATATATTTTCATGCTTTCTCTGCTAGGATTACACTTTGCACATTTCTGACAGCAACCACTTCTGATAAACACATAATTACAACTTGACAAAGCCAAATGACAAGTTTATTATGGAAAATGACAAGTTCCTATAAGGTTTTCACACATTTCCTTTTCTGACAGCAACCACCTGTGATAAACACAGAATTACACTTTGCATATTTTTGACAGCAACCACTCCTGATAAACACAAAATCATAAGTCCCAAAAAGCAAATGACAACTTAACTTTGCAAAATAACAAGAACTAACAAGTTCAAATTTCTTTCACAGCAACAAGTTCTTTACAACATTTAATGACAAGTGCACATTAACTTGCATCTTCCACTTAATGTCCTTTGTCACCAAACATAGAACTAACAAAAAATATATGTGCACATCTACCAACACCCTGCTCCTAAAAAATTAAGAAGGGTGGACCCTATATGTGCTAAAAAAATTAGTTGTCCCATTTATAAGTGAAGTCAACTTGGATTAGGATTTTTACATTCCTCTTTATCCAAGATGAAGACATCTAACATACAATAGATATATTTTGTTTGATATTATGTTTTTGTTATGGATGAGAGTGTGAGAGATCAAAGAATTGGATGAAATTGTTTAGACTTATAGATTTATAAGAGATATGTTGTCACTATTCAAGGTTCTCTACCAAGCCTAGTATGATTGGTAACATCAATTCAACCTATAGTTATCAGTCAAACATTGCTGGAACCATGTCCGGGCATAGATTTTCTCTTGGAATGAACGTTTGTAACACTCTTCAACGTAATCATAAACATTTCCCCCTATGGTCTTAATCGCTGAATAGGCATATGAGCATGGAATCTCTGACATCTGCCAAGCTTCACAGTTGCATTGGTGTAGGCCAAGGTCCACTCTTTGGTCTCCATGTGATGTGTGCACGCATATTCTTCCCCCTCCATAATTCTCACAATGCATATACCTGCTGAAATGCACATGCTCCAACACTTTGCCTCTATTTTTGGCCCAATGCAATTACTCCCACTTAGTCATTGCTGCATATGATGCATGTGAACTTTATTCTTTCTTTCCCTTAGAAACTTTCACTTTGCAATTTACTCCCTGAAGATCATTCCAACTTTTGATGACATTTTTGGAACTTCTACTTAAAGGGGCTTGGTAGCTTATTCTTGAAATTCTTAGCCCAAGTTTGGGATGTTATAGAACCTAACCCAAACTTGACAGAACAAAGCGCTTAGCACTCAGAATAAAAAAAACTAGCTTCCATTACTCATTCATCTCTTCTCCCATTCAGTTTGCTCATCTTTTTCACTCTCACTCATCATAGTTCACCATATCTTCTATTCTTCTTCTAATTTTCCTTTGTTTCCACCCATGGCTATGGAGATGTTGTAGTCCAGTTGTGATGTAGGAGCTGCATAGCTAAGTCTTTGCTCTCTTAAAGATAGGTTGATTGGCATGAGTTCCAAGAGCCACAAAGGGAAGTGTGGTTTCATCCTTAGTTCTAGCTATTTTATTATGATTTTCTAGGTCATAGAGGTTGTAATTTGGTGACTGAACTACTCTTATTGTGGTTGTAATATTTGTTGGATGATTAACATAGTATTAGATTGGTTATTGTTGAATTTGAGCTTTAATATATGTTGTTACATATATGTTTCAACGCAACTACTCTTTCGATTCTTCATTTTCTATATGGTATTGTGTGAATATTAACTTGATTTTGGTTTGCACTGAGCCAACTGTATTAATTAATCCTAATATACACGCTGAGTGAGTTTAATAGGATTTTATGAGATAGGTGATCATTGATTAAGATCATAGACTTAAAGGGTGCTTTAAAGTTTTTCATTTAAAAAATTTATTGATTTTCACTACCAAAATCATTTTGAACTATGATTGTCAAAGATCTATTTTCAAGAGATTTCATTAATTACTTTCAGCTTGTTTTCTATCCATTTCACTTATTTCCCTAAAAATCAAAAAATATATTTTACTTTGCATTTTTTTAATTTCATAGTTTTAATAAAAACCTCTAATCTTTCCCTGGTCAAATCATATTTTCTTGGCATTTAGTTAACTTAGAATCAATAAATTAAGGCTTTAACGAGAAAACGGCCTAAGGTTATGTCTATAGTATAATCTTTGCTTTTAAATTTTGAATTTACCCCTAAGATATAAGTGATTAGACAAGACATTTAGTTGTTCTATCACAAACAAGCTCAAGTTTTAAAGATATGGAGTTAACAAACAGCTTAGGTTCTATTGAGGATATTTTCATTGACATTGAAAACTCTTCTTCACAATCTTTTCATTGACATTGAAATTCTAGTATGAGACTCTAGTGTAAGGTATTTTTCATAAAACTCAATTACTTATTAACAAAGATTTGAATAGAATATAAAGAGTTTTATTCACAATGATGAATATACAAATCATAGAAATGAATAAGTATTCAATAGAATTTACAACTAGTTAATTATTCAACATAACAAGTCAAATATATATAGATAATATCAATTATGTGTACACACAAAGATTAAATTTTAAACAATGTATATGAAAGCCTTCTCTCTGGAAAGGATGAGAATTTGCAACATTTTGATGGTATGATTTAGTCCAAATCTCTACAAACAATATAGTTTATCAAATACCTATAGCTGGGATGGGGCAATGTGAATTTCTCTTATATGTCATAACCTAGAAGCATTATCTTGCCATTTGATCTTCATGGCTAGTTAAGAAGATAAAGAAATTAATCTAATTAACTTATCAAGTGGGTCTCACCATTTTCTATGTCTCTCTTCCTACTAGATTGAGAACTTGCTATATAGATGATTCATATAATCATCTAATCAAATTAGTTTTATTACCTGGGTTTGATGTGAGACAAGGTTACCATATTAATAGAAGCATCTTTGGAAATATTTGAAGTGGATAAATCTTCTAAGACCATTCTTCCAACTGAAAATGCAGGACGATTAGGTCTAGGAAAAGTCATTGTGTCACTTGCAAGCATGACGATAACAGTAGACATGGTTGGCCTATCTACTGCGTCTTCTTGAACACAAAGCAAACTAATATGTATGCACTTCAAAATATCATTTGCAATATATGAATTTTCTAGCATTGGGTCCATCAATTCCAAACATTTTCCTTCATACCACAAATTCCAAGCCTGTAAGCAAATACAAATAAATTGGGTTATTGCTATACAATCAAAACTTTTTGATGAGATAACATTAAAAAAATAACTTACATAACATAGAAGACTTTGACCATGTTCAGAGAGATAGAAACCACTAATCCTATTCCCACATATAATTTCTAGGAGAAGAACTCCAAAACTAAAAACATCTGATTTCACTGAAAATAGTCCTTCCATAGCATATTCCGGAGCCATGTAACCACTATTTTCAATCAATCCATAAGTTGAGTTATCCATGAACAAACCTTTTTTAAATAATTTAAATACACATTTCAAAGTAAAAAGAAAAATGAAAATGATTGAATTATATCTAACACTTACTATGTACCCATTATTCGTCTTGTATTTTGTTGATTTTGTGCTCCTTCAAAGGTCCTTGCCATTCCAAAATCTGAAATTTTAGGGTTCATCTCATAATCCAAAAGGACATTGCTGGCTTTCAAATCTCTATGAATTACTCTAAGTCGAGAGTCTTCACAAAGATACAAAAGTCCTTTTGCAATTCCATTAATAATATTTCGTCTTTGCTTCCAATCTAGGTTCTTTCTATTTTCTTCATCTGATGAAAAATTTTTTTGATAAGATCACATAAGATGAAAAATAAAAACGGTTAGTTATTTTCAAAGAGATTCAATTTTGTTGCATAAGTGATAACAAAACAACAAAAATTGTAACAAAAATATATTGCTATCACTTATTTGTGTCTAAATTTGGCTATGAAATAGTTCTATGTTATATAAAATAAGGATATTACTAAGTGTAATAACATAAAGAAATCTAAAGAAATCTAATTATTTCTTTTCAATGTGGGTTGATTTTGAAGTACTAATGAAAGCCAGAGAATTGACATTAGTCAGTGCAGTTAATTAATCATCTAAGGTATCAATTGATAATGTGATTAGAATTCATGCTTGTAGTATGGATACTCTTAACTAATTTAGAATCCTAGATTAATAAGTTACACATTTAACTTAAATAGAGAGAGGGTAGTTGAATGCTAACAAATAATTATTGGTAATTATATAATTCTTTGATATATAAATAGAGAGAGGGTAGTTGAATTTATGTGGTATATTATAATTCTTTGATGTGAGCTCATAATTTTAGAAACCTTTGTTCTACCATTTGGTGACAATTGAGACATCATAGAAGGGTTATTTTGAACTCTAATGCAAGTAGTGTTGGGCTTCAAGTCTGCTATAATTGCTTATGCTCTTCTTGTGACTTGCAATTAAGATTTACTGTTGTAGGGTATTAGTAAAGGTTATTTGGCTTCTTTTCACTTTGCAAGCACATAAGTTTATCATTTTAGGATGTTAGCTCTAGTTGAAAGGCTTGCTCACTCATTTCATGATTTAAATGCATTATAAAAAATAATAAATTAGTGACATTCATCACTAATCAATTTAACGATAGAATACTATCACTAATCAATAAATCTTCGCATGATGTGGTTGAGATAATTAAGATTCACTTCTTGTGTCTCTGCATGATTTGCTTTAAAAACTATTAGATTATTTGAAATTCTACATTGATTTAGATAATAACTAAATCATTATATTTAAAGGTGTGTTATTTTATTACCATGCAAAGGCTGAATTCTTTAACTATCATCTTATATCTAAGATATGCAATGATGTTCTGACCATTCATTGACCTAATCAAGATTCACTTCTTGTATCTTTGCATGATTTTCTTTGAAAAATATTAGATTATTTGAAATTCTACGTTGATTTAGATAATAATTAAATCATTATATGTAAAGGTGTGTTATTTATTACCATGCAAAGGTTGAATTCTTTGACTATCATCTTACATCTAAGATATGCAACAACATTCTGACCATTCATTAACCTAGATGTAAGGTGTGGCTTGAATGACACGTACAACAATCTATAACTTAGAGAAGAATGTTCAAGTTAGTGACATTACTTTCTTACATAATCTTACATTGAGATTAAAATGATATTATGATTATTTTTCCCCTTAGTCTTCTAATCGACCCATATAATATGAGAAAAATTCGTAAAAAGTCCTATTTGAAACTTCTATTAGTGAGAAAGATCTAATTAATTTTTATGTAAAAGAAGTACTAGTACTCTACAAATTTTATAACTAGTACTCTGATTTAGATAGGGAACTCATGCTCTCACAAATATGTCATATACATTAATGGTTGTTGCCATATAAAATTAAACATGGAAGAGATAGAGAGTTTAGAAATCATACTGAAAAGGTGTGAGCCAAGGCTAGAATTTGGCATATACTCATATACAAGTAGTTTTTCATTTTCCTCCATGCAACAACCCAAGAGACTAACAAGATTTCTATGCTGCAATTTTGCTATGAATATCACTTCATTCATGAACTCCTGAGAACCTTGACCTGAAGTTTGAGACAGCCTTTTCATAGCAATTCCCTTCCCATCTGGTAGTGTTCCCTAATGAAAATGTTGATAAGACATTTAAAAGAGATATTGTAGCATCTTGAATTTTCAGACTTCAAGACAATCAGGAAAAAAAATTATCAAAATTATTAAATGCCTATGAAAATTGGAAAAAATCATGAAGTAATAATTTTGGAGACTAAGAATTTTAGAAAAAAATTTATCCCCTAAAAGTGGCTTAAATAATTTTAAAGTTAATTTTGGGGAATTAAAAATGCCTATTCTCTTGAAAATTCAAGGAAAAAAAAGCAAGAGGATTTTTTTTTAGTTGGGATTTTTAGGATAATTATTTTATGAGATGAAGAAGCCAATGGAGGTATAAAATCCTTGAAATGAATTAAGAATTAATTTATGGAATTAAGGACTATTTTTTTAAAAAAAATTCAAGAAAAATAGTTAGGAGTTAATTTTCGATCCAAAATTTTTAGAGAAATTATTTAATCGGTCAAAGAAGTTAATGGAGGAAGAAAATTTATCAAAAATACTAAAGAATAATTTCTGAAAGTATTTGGTTATTTAAGAAAAATAGAGAAAGGGATGAAATTGAAAGTAAGGACAGCGGGGTAAAATGTCCAAATTTTGCCTCACACTACTCTCACGTGCTGCTCCACTCTTATTAACCATCAGGAGGCATCTCCGTCCCCATTTTGACACACTGAACCAGAGAGAGTTGAGAGAAAAAGCGTGGTCGAAGAGGAGGAGGTTGATCGGAGAAGTAGAAGGGACCTTAGAACTCACATGCATGCGGTGACAATGTGTAAGGTAAGGCTCTTTAAAATCTTCCTACCCTTCTTTATTCCATTTTATGCGTTGTTGGAGAGTGGATAGTAGATTAAAAATCTGAGTTGTAAAAGACAGCCGTGAACCGAAGGACAATGGTTGGAAGTTGTAGTTTGAATCTTGATCAAATAATTGAATTTCAGTGTTGCATGTGTGTTGGTTTGTTTCTGTTACGTCTTTTTTAATCCAATGTCCCTGTTTCTCTAAGTTGTTGGGTTGTGGGTGTTTGAAGGAGAGCATGTGTATACTTATGTTTATTAGATTGCATGTTGAGTTTTATTTGAGATGAAGAGGATTTGAATCTGGAAATTTCTGCTACTAAGGAAAGTTGAGTGCTTTTGGAATTATTCTGGTTTTTCCATCATTAAATAGGGGGTTTGTTTGGTTTAAAATGTGTGTGTCGCTGCCCTGTTTTGTTTTTCCTTTCTTTTATGTGTGTGTCGGGGCTTGGCGTGTTGAAATTTAAGTTGGAAGCTGGAAAATTTTCAAGAATTTCAAGGACCGTGAGAAGTTTATGGATGAAAGGGAAATGATTGTGAAGGTGTTTTAATACCCTTCCAAGCTAGACAATAGTCCTAAGTGCCTAAATCATATTTGAGATCTAAAGGCAAATTGAAAGCTGATTTTTTTAAGAAAATATACACGGCACTAATCAACCTAGAGGATAGTAATACTAGCAAGATTAACGGATATTTAACCTAAATACACTACTACAAAAAAGCCCATTTTCATCTATTTTAGAGGACTTTTTTCGTTTGTTTAAAGGGGAACATGGATAAAGGAGACGTAGATAGAAGTTAAACATTCGTCTGTTGAGGAAAACAGACGAATATGTGTTTTACATATTCCTCTGTTTTGCTCAAACAGACGAATATAGTGACTTTTTTTTTAAAAAAAAAGTGAAATTATTTGCATTGTCAGTTTTTACTATGACCTGCAATTATAAAGTGTATGAAGCAAAACCAAAATAGAGTAACAATGACAGCAATTCAGCAGAACCAATTCATGTTACACTTTCCATACAAATCTCAATTTTAAGGGTCAAAGCAAATGACAACAATAACATCTAAATTAACTTAGTTAAGGAAAAAAAATTAAACACCTTAACTCAATTATATAACACAAGAAAGTTTAAAATTAGAAAATCTAATGACATCGTAACTTGTTTAAATAGATATTTTAACTTTTAGAATCCTATACCTTTCTAAAATTTAACATGGAGATTAAACATTAGGGAAACCTAATTAATTATCATATTCCAACAAATTTTCTCTACTGGACATTTTCACAAACACCTTATATGCGTTAATATTTAAGCAAGTTTAATATGCTTTTAATCTTAATATACTTTCCCAATTACTATCATTGCTTTCCAAAAGCTATTATTCACCAACAATTAATTTAAATAGAAAATTGTCAGCACCAAAATACCTAAACAATCACTTTCAACACCCATATAATAGTCCCACATAAACAAAACATTTAACACCAAACCACATAGCTTACCTTGCTTCTTGCAAAGCTAAAGCCATAGAAAAGAAGGAAAGAGTATTGTCAAGCATACAAGAGAAAAGAGGAGAAGCTATCCACCATTGAGAAGAGAGGTTGGCCATGAAGTTTACTGTGTCATCGAGTTGTTGCATCACTAAGAAAGAGAAGAGAGGATGAGCTATCTTCAGTTAAGAAGGAGAAGATAGAAGAATACTGGTTGTCACATGAGAAGAGAGGAAGAGGGAGAAGAGGAAGTTTGCAGTAAAGGAAAAGAGGAGAAAAAGAGAAATTGCTACTACGGTTCACTTTGATCTGATAAAAAAATGGCGTTGCATTCTAAAAATTCAAAATTTAAAGAAAAGAAGTTTTTGTATGTTACTTAACAGACAAGTATATATCTACACACTCGTCTATTACAGCATAACAAAACAAACGAGTATGTGTGTACAAACATACTCATGTGTTAGAGCATAACAGACGAGTATGTAGAACAGACAAATATGTACACACAAACTTGTTTGTCACGCTCTAACAAACGAGTATGTGTGTACACATTTGTTTGTTCTACCATAACAGACGAGTATAGTGACCTTTTTTCCTCTGTTTTGAAAAACAGACAAAAATGAGAGATGAAAATGACCTCATTTGTAGTAGTGAGAGCTTGCGTAATAGGAACTTGATAAATTAAAATAAAGTTTGATGGGAAATGATTAAAGGTGCCTTAGGGTGAGTTGGAGAAATAAAATTGAATATAGGATAATGAGAGTTGAATCTGAAATTTTATTTTAAGAAGGAAAATAATTGTTGGAATTTGAGGAAGATAGGATTGGAAAAGCATAGATGATTTAAGCATCTATTTGGATACTAAGTACTAGAAAAGATATTGCAAATGGGATTGAAATTATTGTTGGAGGATTTAAGAGCAGATTAAGAATGAATTTGCATTGAGAATAAAAAAGGTAATTAAATTTGGAAAATTTCATATTAAATGCCTTACGTTGTTTTAGAACTTACAAGAAAGATAGTTTGATTTAATGTGGATGGTTAAAGATGTGTTTAAGGATTCAAAGAAAGTGGATAGATTAATAGTTATAATGTTAAAGGGGGATTAATTTAAATCTAGAGAAAATTTCCAGATTTAATCATTAAATGGTTGCTCATTGGGGGGAAGATGTCAAGTTCTTAAATGAGTTAGCAAAGAAGTCATATAGTTGATATATGGTTAGATGAATTAATGAGTGTGAAATATTGAGTATTGCCATTGATAGAAAATAGTTGAATTGATTTGAAAGCAGATCAAGTTAAGTGTTGTAATTGAATAAAGAAACTCATAGGAGTTTTAGAATTTAATTGAAAGGTTGTGCAGGGTTAAAGAGATTAAGAATGATGTTTAGTTAGCTATGGAAAATAAGTTATGAGGTAATGTATGAAATAGAATAATACGTTAAGTATTTGAATTCTCACAGTACTAGATTATATAAGTTATTATAAATGTTTAAGATTATTTAACTATGTAGATGTGAGTGTCTTGGCCAAGGTGGTGAAAGAAGTAGGTTCGAATTTTATTTTATTTGATTTCAATAAGACTAAATGTGTAGGTTTGGGGGGGGGGGGTTCATTATTTGTCCTCAAATATAATGGATAAATATAATGTTTTTCACTAACATGACTAGTCACTAAGAAGGACAAGTGATTAGGATTATGGAAAAAAGGAAAAACATTTCAAAAGGCAAATTATGACTCTAAAAAGTTCTCCAAGATGAGTAACTACTAAGTAAGGGTAGAATTTAAAGATATTTAGAATTTAAAGGAAGTTATTTAACTTATAAATTATATTTGGACCAAGCATTAATCTACCCTTATGAATATGATAGGTTTTGATTTTTGCTCAAGCCCACTGAGAGAACTAAAAAGGAATTTGTAAGGTTTGAGTTGGAAGGAAGCGAATGAAGTAGTTGTTCTTTCCTACCTTATAATTGTGTTATAATTGTTCCATGTCTGTTTATGCCGTATTGCTATTTTAAAGCATGAAAACATGTAATTCTTATTTCCTTGCATAGATTATTTTAGCCAGGCCTATGAGTATAGCTGATAGACATGGGGCAGCCTCTGCCAAATTATCTGCACAATAAAATATCTCAGCTTATTTATCTATCAATTGTGCATAAATGCTTAACTGCATAACTTCCAAGGTTGTGTTCCACTTTGGCTTGTATTACATGTATTATGTGATCTGCATAATTGTTTAATGGAAATTACTACTATAGGGATTCTTCGGAATCTCACTCTTCCTTCCATGTTGTATAGCAAGAGCAAGTAGTTCCAAGAGGTTGTGTAGAAAGAAGATAGGTGATAAGAAGAGTAGGAACGCTTGCTGCTTTTGGTTTATATGTAGTAGTAGTTTCTTTAGGCAACTTATTTATCTATATTTATATATTAGTTATTTTGGTGAGTAACTATTACTTGTTATATAAAGATACTCTTTTGTATCCTCAATACGGAGGGAGCATATAAGTGCTATCGACTGAGATGACAACTATGCTTACATATATTATCGTACTTATATTAGATGGATTTATATTAAAGAGACTTAGGGTTCAGTTTAAGGTAAATTGACCCTGGAACACATAATATTATTAAGTGATAGATAGGGTTAACTAGGTGAATTACTAGTCAAGGTTTGCTTAAAGTTATGAATTTTACTAGCGAATTCCAATATTTTTTCACAGGTTTGAATCCTGCATTGGAATTTGATTTTAAAAGTGTATGTTAAAGAAATTTCTAGAATTTTTTTGGTCTGGCTTTTAGTGGTTCACATATGATAAACAAGAAATATATATGGATTGAGTTGAGGTAAATATATATATTGGGTTGAAACTAGCAAATACAAGCAAGATTATGTCATCCAAAATAATTTTGAATTTTTGCTTATATATTCTTTTCTTTTTTCAGTTAAATATATAGATAATAAATTTAAAATAATAAAGTGAAAATGCCAAACCAAAAATTTCTTCTATATTTATATCACATATGAATTTAAAAAGCTGAATCACCACTACAGGTTTTCAAATATATATTGCTTTTTCACGTGACGGTTAAATCTAAATCCACAATTATCACCTTTTGTTGTCAATAAATAAATTTAATTTCTTGCAAAAGAAAATGTGACAGTTTTAAAGTACAATCATCACCTATTGTTTTTGACCCTTTTGCCTCCCTCTCAGACCATTGAAGTGGTGTAAATGATTAATATAAAAGAGCAGGAGTAATTATCTTTCTTTAACCTAAAGTGCTTAAGTGCAGTAGATATAGTTGACACGCAATCAAAATATGGTTTTTTTTTTAAATAGAATTTATGGCATCAACCCATAGGTTTTATCATTTTTCTAATTTCTCTGCTAGCAGAATCTGAAAGATTATCTTCTGATTTACTAGAAGTAGAAGAAGAATTAGTAAAAGGTTATAAAACTAAATATTCGAGTATAAAATTTGGTTTTATTTTATGTTGAGTCTTTTCCACTCTATTTAAACCCTTACCTTACCCTTCCTTTCATACCACGAATGTTATATTCTGTTAATTTTAACCCTAAAAATGAAGAATATAAAATAGACCATAGGGTATGTAGGTAGCCAATGGTTAGACATGACAACTTTTGAACTAAAACCAGACTAGGGATTAGACTGTCATTTTCAAAATATTTAGTCAATATTGAATAGAGTGGGAAAGTATACCCAAAATTCTAGCAAATTTCCAAAAAATTATGAAAAATAAAATAAAGGGTACAGAACAATAGTTGAGGCTTGAAAAATAAAAATAGTGTGAAAATGATTTATTTTGGAAATTTTTGTATTTTCTTAGAATTTTGGCTAATTAAGAAAAAAATTAGGCAAATTGAATTATTTAAAATATATAGGGGCCTCAATAATTCATAAAAAAAATTAGAAAAATTATTTTAAAGGTTATTATGAATTTTAAAATTGTTTCTAACCTCTAAAAGTGCATAGGATAGCTTTGAATTATTTAAAGCTAGAATTGTATTGGTGAAGGGCCGATTTTGGGAAAAATTTGATTGAAGCAGTTGTAGGGAAAAATAAAATCTAAGAAAATTAGAGAAACCTTAGTTCATTAAAAGGAAACTAGTGGCACAAGAAAATAAATTTTTGGAGATAATAAATTTAATAAGATCCAAGAAAATTTTAACCGATATTGTGAAATTATACTGTGTAATAACCATAAGCTTGGTGTGAGCAAATTTCCCCCCATTTTTCTTGTCTAAATGGCACCATTTGAGGAGGGTGAGGACCTAGATGGAATAACACAATTTATTGAAGGATAGAATTGGAAGATTGGAATTATGGATAAAATATGTGGATTTTTACATATAGGAGCTTAGGTTTCCCATGAGGTGGCACCTTCGTTCAATTTGGAGGACACATAAGAGGCCACGTGACATGCTTGAAGAGGAAGAAAAGAAGAGATAGAGCTAAGTGTCCTATGGTAAACATTAAGGATTAAGCAAGTTACCACATAACCTAAGACTAAGGTAATTTTATAAATATCATCTCCTCTCCTCTTAAGCTAGTCTTTCAGTCATTTTGGAGAGCTTGGAGGCAGAACATTTTTGGCCAAGAGGGAAGAGAAGGAGGAGACAAAGAACAAAGTGAATCCAAGTGATTTGAACCCTTTAATCAAGATAATAGCATGACTATCCTATCTAGAGCTTGATTTTCTATGGATTGATGGTTTTAAACTTGGTTTTGGTAGAGTTTGATGGTTGAAAAGCCTAAGTTTTGGTACTGCACAAAATGCTTCTTGATGGTTTATGATTGATATTAAGTTGACACATGGATTAAAGGATATGAAATGGTTGTTTGATGATGAACAAACCTTGTTGTTTGAAAGATATCAATTTGTGCACTCTTGGGTTACTGTTCAAACAAGGCTACTATGCTATCCTAGGGCTTAAGTTTTGTTGTTTTGATGCTTTCAATGGATTTAAAAGGAAAATTTGTGTAGGGATATGTGAAGAACATGCTTTTGGAAGCATTAAAATTGAATAAGAAGGGAAGGAGTTGGATTTTGATAAATCTAAGTTTAAATATAGATTCTACATGAAAAAATGTGTAGGAAAAATCTATGGAAGGATGGTACTAAAACCCTAAGCTAAAGGTCAAAGGGTTACAGTTTTAGAAAGGATTATGTAATAGAATGGTGTTATTGATTTGGAATACTTTATTCTTGTTGTTTGATAGGCATTATTGTTAAGCAAGTGGGAGCTCAAAAGCAAGGACAAGGGGTCATGTCATTCAAGGAGACGTAGGTTAGAACTTTCAATTTCATGTTATGTTGGTTGGTTGTTACTGTGTGTAATTTGCTAATTATATGCCATGTTTTGGATGAGTTTGATAGATGATAATGTTGTTTGAATTGATGCATTATATGCCTTGGCTAAATGCATTATTGAATTGACTTTTAGAATAGTTTAATGCTTTCTTTCATGGCATGAAAAAAATTGATCGATGACTTGTGAAATTACATGTAACATTCCTTGCTTGATTGACATTATAACTGTAGTTCTTTACTACTAAGATTTCTTTGAAATCTCACTCTTCTCCATGTTCGAAAGGTAAGGAGATGATCATATCTTAAGGAATGATTTGATGACATCTTATGGACTTTATGTTACAATGTTGTAATAATTATGAGATTATTGATTGTTGACTATTTGGGCTTGTAACCTATGTGAATATGCTTGATATATGCTAGGAAATATGGTATAAGCACACTTGAGTTACTAAGGTTGAGTTATGGAAAATTGATCATCTAAAGGATAAAAGTTGATCTAAAATGAGCCAAAATTTGACTACAAATGTTTTTAAGCAAATGAAAGAATTTGGTTATGAAATTCAGCAGATCAATAGATCTCATTTTTAGCTTTAAATAGTGGTAATTCATAAAAATTTGAGTTTTGTACCAAAGGTTATGACTTTTCAAAATTAGGTGTAAATTCTAGAAAATTGAAAATTGACCAAATAAATAGTGCATGTTGATGTGGGAATTGATCATACACGAGCTGAGCTTGCAATTTGGAATTATTTTTTCCTAAAGATCTCATTGAGAGCTTCAAATAGAACTTGGAACCATGTCATTTTTATTTTTCTAAAATTAGTTATGATTTTTCAAAGTTGGGTTAAAATTAGGGTTACAATGAATAGTAACCTGAGAAAATAAATTTAAAAATTCAAAAATTTTCAACTTAAAGGCTTATTAAATAGTTCCAATTGATTCTACCTGTTATAAATTTGGGTAACAAATCAAGGTGTTCAATGAACACTAAAGTCACTTTCCTCCTTAAATAGTTTAATGTTAAGGACCTCTCGCCGTTTGTCTTTATTTCATACAGCCTCCCCTACCTCATTCAGCTTCTCTTGCCCCTCCTCTACCCTTTTCCTCGCATTCTCTACCATAGGACATCCTTCCCCAACCCCAACTAGATGACATTCTTAGGTGACTCTCATGCATGGATTGTGCTATTCGTAGGCTCATCTTATATTGGTATGACCTCAATCAAAAGTTCAACCTCGTTTTGCACTAGAATGATATTGACTACAACATGGATCATGATGCTTCCTCTCGTGCTTTTGACAACAAGAAGGAGGGTGGAGAAGATTAATAGTTTTCTTTCCTACTTAACTTTTATTTTATGTGTTTTTGTTTTTAGTTAATATATTTTATGTTTTTATTTTTCTTTGGTCTTTCTTTTTTATTTTTTTTAGATATATATAATGTAAGGGGGCATTAGCCCCTAATAAAAAATAAACATTATATGATGGTTTTAAAGAAAAACTATCACTTAACTTAATCATAATTTATGAGAAAGACCATTGAGTATTGTGTTTTCAAAATGTTTTCTGCCTTCTCTAACCACTATATTTTCAAACGTAGTATTAATTATTGTACTCAAAAAATCTCTCTTGTGCATATGCCTTGATGAACCCGTAGCTACCCCACAGCCCTCACTCTCATCCAACTATCATTCTTGTCAAACCTATATATGTTCTTTGCTGGTTAAGGTACCTATGCCATCTATGAAGTAGTTTCAATAACATAGTTTTATGTCTTTTTTTTAATGGAAAAATTTTATGCTTTACTTCTCTATTCTCTTTCACTCATGTCTTTGATCATCTTCTTGCTCCATTCTCATTTGCCCTTTTTTCCCTTTACCTTGTATTGAAATGGGGTTAGTTTTTGTCTTATATTTTTTCTAGTCAATTTGATTTGTGCATCTAACATTTATGAGAGCTCTTATATTAGTAGGGATTTGTAATTCATTTTGAGGTTCCTGTTAAGGTTAGAGGCCTTTCATTCTTTTAAATATTCTGAGCTATCTAGATGGTTTTTGCTGTATATATGGAATTTTTTGTGTTCTGATTTTGACATTTTTCTTTAAATGATTTATGCTAGATAGAGTATGGATAATGAATGGATATCTATCAGTCATCTATCATTCTTGTGTTTTCAAAATGTTTTCTGCCTTCTCTAACCACTATATTTTCAAACGTAGTATTAATTATTGTACTCAAAAAATCTCTCTTGTGCATATGCCTTGATGAACCCGTAGCTACCCCACAGCCCTCACTCTCATCCAACTATCATTCTTGTCAAACCTATATATGTTCTTTGCTGGTTAAGGTACCTATGCCATCTATGAAGTAGTTTCAATAACATAGTTTTATGTCTTTTTTTTAATGGAAAAATTTTATGCTTTACTTCTCTATTCTCTTTCACTCATGTCTTTGATCATCTTCTTGCTCCATTCTCATTTGCCCTTTTTTCCCTTTACCTTGTATTGAAATGGGGTTAGTTTTTGTCTTATATTTTTTCTAGTCAATTTGATTTGTGCATCTAACATTTATGAGAGCTCTTATATTAGTAGGGATTTGTAATTCATTTTGAGGTTCCTGTTAAGGTTAGAGGCCTTTCATTCTTTTAAATATTCTGAGCTATCTAGATGGTTTTTGCTGTATATATGGAATTTTTTGTGTTCTGATTTTGACATTTTTCTTTAAATGATTTATGCTAGATAGAGTATGGATAATGAATGGATATCTATCAGTCATCTAGGCAAGCAATATTAGGATGGGTTAGTTGATTTCATTCATTTTATGGCTAACCATGCTAATAACCCTACTAGGATTCTTTGCCCTTTTGTATAATATGGCAATTTGAAGCGGCTTAATCTAGATGTTTATGAGTGGCACTAAGTGATTCATGAAATCAACCAAAGTTATAAGTACGGGACAAAGTATGGAGAGGTAAGGAATGTGAGCAAGAGTGGCTGGGGGTAAAGTAAAAGGCAAACAACACCTGATTTCGACACAAGTACATATGAGGTCAACCGTCTTGAAGACATGGCCAATACGATTAAAAAGAATTGAAGGGTTGTTTACAAATGCTCGAAAGTTTGAAGAAAGATATGGAGAAGCTTTTGTATGAAGGTTGTACTAACTTCATATTACTTCCTGCAGTCTTGAAATTGTATAAGTTGAAAGTAAGAAATGAGTGGAGTGATTCAAGCTTTATTGAATTGCCCCCGCTTTTGAAAGTAATGCTATCAAAGTAAAATAAACTCCCAACCTAGACTTATGATGCCAAATAAATGTTGCGTACTGCCACCTTAAATTACAAAAAGATTCACCCTTGCCCTAATGATTATGTTTTATTTGGGAAAAAACACAAATTGTTAACTCATTGTGCCAAGTATAAGACCTCACTATAAGAAGCCAATAGGAAGAGTCCAAAGAAAGTGTTATGATGGTTTTCCATTGTACCTACATTTAGACGCTTATATAACGATGCAAAATGTGCAAGAAATTTAAGGTAACATGGCAATAAAAGGATTAAAGATAGCATGTGATAACTCTCCATTTTAATATATTTAAAAGGTTTTTTTTTGGGTGTGTTTAGTGAGTTATTAATGATATTTTGAATGCTTTTTATGAGCTAATTTGAGAAATTAATTTAGAGCATTATTTGGGGGATTTCATTTTGAATATCATACCTTTCAAAATAAAATTAGAGTAGTTGAAAATAATTTGAAGTATTAAAAGAATGTTATTTTATTTTATGTTAATGTCATTTATTTCATTTCCTTTTTTTATTTATTTTCCTTTCTTTCATTTTTATTTATTTCCTTTTATCCTTCTCTCTTGTAGGTACCAAAAAGACAATGCTTGAGGATGGAATTATGAACCTCCAGCCATGAATATGTGCTGCACGAAAGGAGAATTTGGAGCAAGAGATAAGACGTATCATTTGGGTAATGGAATTTTTGCAATTTCACAGCTAGGGATGACAGCATTTTGGAGGATAATGACGAAGGGTTTTGAATTGAGTTTACTATTCATCTTCTTCTGGGAACCAAAGACGCCGAGATTGCAGGGTTCTTCACCTTGGTTGCCATTAGCAAGCATGAACGGAGGAGGGAAGACGAGTGCAATGGAAAGGAGAAATTCACTATTCATTACCATCTTCTTCTTTACCTCTAGTCGACTGGTTCAGTAAAGCAAGAGAGATGAATCAGATCTCTTCTCTAAACAAAGCATGACAGTGAGGAAAGAAGGGGAAGACATCGACTGGTTCAGAGAAGGAAGAGAGACTGACTGGGCCAAATTTGTATAGTATTTTCATTATTTTGGCTAGTATTTGTGCATAAATGCATATCTTACAACTTTTGGTTAACTTAGAGTGATTGCATGGTCTTAGAGTTAATTTCGCATGTTTTGCATGTCTTTGTCATTGCGCTTAGTTAAACTTATTTTCTTAAACCTTTTGATGCTGCACAATGTTGTTTCTAACTTATAGGTACCTTGGAAGATAAAAAAGGAAGTGTAAGGACTCAGCTTAAAGATTCAATATAACCTTTCTGGAATTTTTGTTGTGACTTCATTGTGGGTTCGCCAAACCATCTTAACTGAAGACTCTCTGGAATTTTCAATATGGGTTCACCATGACGAACGAGTGTTTTTTGGTATGCGAAGTTTTAGATTTTTCAGTTTAAATTGGGTTACTCACTCAATAACCCAATCCAAACACTTCATGATCTGACTCTTATCTTCATTTATTCAATTCCTTTCACCCATTTTGACCTAATTCCTTTACTCTATCTTCATCTTTTCTCCCCCATTTGATTTCCCTTTCTTTCCTTTGTCTCTTACCTTTTCTTTCACTCTTCCATTTTCTTCCACATCATTCATCATGGTTATGCACGTGGGCTGTTGTCTGGAGCTTCTTCTATGGCTATGAGTGGCTAAGTTCATCATCTCTTGAAGATAGATGGTGGTTAGAGCTTTGGGTCTTCCATTAAAAGAGTTTTCTAGTAGTATTTATGTTTTGTTGTCTAATACATTTTCAAATTTCTCTGTTATCGATGTATGCTAAGAGACTCAATACAAATTAGCTAAACTGAAATATGTATTAATATAACAAAGTACTTAACTATGATAATCCAAATATAATTGCATTAACCCCTAATGAAGAGAACCAAAGCTTGCCACCTAACCAAACCTTAAAAGATCCATTCCATAGCATTTTATTTATTCTATTCATCCATTTCGTTTTTATCAAAATGACCTAAAATATTTTATTCACTTCATGCATACATGCTTATTTTACCGTTTGTGAATCTTGCATTTTTATCGCTTAAGTTAACTTAGGATTCAATGAAAAACTCCTTGAGTGAAATGACCTAAGGTGTCACATCTCACCAAATTTAGTATTGATAGAAGAGATAAAAAATTTGGTTGAGGGCCAGTAAGGAAAAAAGATTGGCTAAGAAAACTAAGTGTGGTGTGAAATCCAAAAAGGGTCTGGACTGGCATTTTCAACTTTATCGGTCTAGGAAGGGCAAAATGGAAAATTTTGAGAAAAATTCTAGAAAATTTATTAAAAGTGGAAAATTGGTGAACTAGAGGTTTTGGGACATCAATGGAGGTCCTAAAGGCGAAAACTATGGAAAAAGGAATTTTTATAGAATTTCCCGAATACGAAGGTTTTTCGGGAAAACAACAGAAAATTGAGAAAAAATAATTACTTTAAATAGCTAGAGGCCTTGACAAATCTGAGAAAAATATGAAAAAGCCATGGAAATACTTTTTTGAATTTATAAAATTATTTTTGGGCCTTGGAAGCTCAGGAATTAATTTCAAAGAATTTATTTTTCCCGTAGTGACACCAATAAAGGCCTAATTAGAGAAAATTCAAAATAAATACCTAGAGGTGGCAAAAAATTCTAAAAATTTTCAGATCATGTTCTCATATTAAAAGGTGAATTATCATGGAGAGAAATGAATTCTTGGAGGTCTGAAAAAATTATAGAATGTTACTAGTGAATAGTAACCGATAAAGTTTCAAATTGGTTTAAAATAGTGATTTGGTTTGTGGGCCAATTTTTTGGACCAGTCCAAACCATTTTTGGGGCCCACATTGACCCAATAAGGGCCCAATTTGGTGCAGCTTCCAGGTCCCTCTATTTTTATTAAATAAAATGTGAAATTCATGGATAAATGCTTGGAAAAATCTGGAAATTGGCCACTTGTTCAAATATGACTTCTTCTAGCATTTGATGACTGTCACATAACCCCCATGAGGTGGTAAATTTTGTCCAAATAGAGAGAGGGAAGGCAGATCAGATTTTTCTATATATCCCTTTAGAAAATACAAATAAATGTTGGAAAATCGGAAAAATAAGGGGAGACTCTGCATTGTAACTCCAACTCCATTTGGCTGAAATTCTTGAGTGTTTTAGGCAAGGAATCATCCAACTTACACTAAGAAAACATCAAGGTATGCTTAAACCTTCTTATCCCTAAGCTTTAAGGTAGTTTTGGTTGAGTTTTTGAGTTGAAAAATTCCAGTGTGATGCTGCCAAATTTCAATCTATTCATGGAAGGTTTAGGAAAGAATAGAAACCTTAAATACCAAGTGGAATAAGCAAGATTAAGTGGTGTATGGATTGGTTTTTGGAAGAAAATCCACTTAGGGTTATATGTGCATTTCGGCCTAGCACTATTCATGCAGAAACAAATTGTTTGGCTTAATTTGATGATTCCAATGGGTTTAAAAATATATTTTTGTGTGGGGACATACTATTGAGAAGTGTTTAAAATTATTGGAATCAAAAATAGAATTTTTGGAAGTATGTACCCCCTATTCGGCCAACTCAACTTGAAGGGGAAGGAGTTTGATTTCTATAAATCTGATTTGATATTTGGATTCTATATGAAAAATTGTGTAGGAATGGACCAAGAAATGAATGGAAACAAAGAGGGAATAATTATGTTAAAAATCAAGGAAAAGGGGGGGGTTTAATTGAGTTTAATATCAAGCATTAGTGTTTATGCTTGAATCATTGATAAATTGGAATGTGTTTATGTATGAATTGATAGGCATTGTGCAAGAGAACAAGAAGGAACCCAAAGGAATTGAAGAGGCTGAATTGTTTCAAGTATAAAAGAGGTAGCTTTGAATCTAATTTGATTGTTTTTCTTGCTTACTTAATGTGCACATGTTGCATGCTTTATGTTACTATGAATTGATTGATTTATACTATGATATGGAATGCTTTTGGATATTTGATATGCTTTGGCCAAATGCAAATTAATATGAACTGTGAATATGTACTAATTTCCTTAATGGAATAATGTGCTATTCATGGTCTTGAAATTAATTTTTATGCATTGTAACATGTCACATTTTGTAGAGCTTGATTGACATCATAATTATGATTCATTGCTACTGAGATTTCTTTGAAATCTCACCCCCCTCAATGTATAAACAATAATAGGAACCTCAAGTGGTTTTGCCAAGAGCAAGGAGAAAAGGATTGGAAGTCATATTGGAAGAAGTTTAAGCCAAATGTCATTGAAGTTATGAGTTGTAAATTATTATGAGTTGTAATGTATCAGTGTAAACAATGTTAAAACATTATACTGACGATTAAGGATACTCTATTCATAAATAATTGACTAAAGAATTATGTCTATGCATGTGTTGCATGATTGGAAAAAGCTAGATGAAAGGAAAAGAAAAAGAAAAGGCAAGAATGGTATGAAAAAGAGATAAAAGTTGACTTTTTCAGAGCAAAGTTTGACTAACGTGATTTTGAGCAATTGGATGAATCTAAATCTGAAATTTGACATACTTATAGATCTCATTTTTATCTTTAAAAAAAGTAGTAATTCATTAAATTTGGAGTTTTGTACAGAAAGTTATGCCCTTCCAAAGCTGGGCATAAATCCTAAAAAACTGAAAAATAAACAAATAAACAGTACCACTTTGAATGAAATTTGGGAATGATGTATGAAATCTGGATACTAATGAGTATTTTTCCTCTAAAGAGCATGTCAAGAGCTTTCTATAGAACTTGGAACCATCCCATTTTGAGTTTTCTAAAATTAGTTATGAATTTTCAAAATTGGCCTAAATTGCTGTGAATAGTGTACAAAAATCTGAAAATGGGAATTGTGAAATTGAAATTTTCCCATACTTAAGACTTGAATAATGGTTTCTAATGGTTCCAATTAATGTACAATATGATAATAAAGGAGGTGTGACAAAGGTTATGTCAATTCTTGGTAAATTTGTGATCTTAACCCCCAAGGCTTGTTAGGATAGGGTTTAATCGATGGCACCATTATTGGGAGTTATTTTTTACTCCCTAGGCTAACTAAGTGTCAATTAAGCTTTGACTGAGGTGTTTGAGACTATAGGTTTATTTTTGAGTTTTTGCATTGTGTTTATTATAGGATTTCCATTTTTAGGTTGTGCATAGTAGTCATATACATACTTACAAGCTTTGAAAACTTAAAAAGAAAGCATATAGATACACAGAATACATACTTCCATTACATTTATGCTTCTCATTGACTTGGTGCTGAGATTGAATATGGTTTCTATCATTCAATTACTCTTGTTGCTCTTTGAGTAACTCAACCATATCTCCAAGTCAATTTTGACTAATCTCTCTTTAATTGTGCATATCTTGAGTGTGAAGAGGTTTTCAAACTTATTTGGAAAAGTTTTGATGAGTTACATGAGTGTCTAGTGCTTGAGTAAAGTATTTGCTATCAAATTCTACTATTCTACTTTTGTCTTTCGTGTTTCTAGATTTTGCACTATAGTATAGATTTTCTTGGTCGCGATGAACTTCTTTGGTGTTTTGAAGATTTGCTCAATTATTTTGCGTTGCAGCAAAGTAGTCAAAATGAGAAAATTTTTCTATGCCTTCTCTTTTTTACTTAATCACTTTGTTTTTTTTTTTTACCACTTATGTATCTTAAGCTTCTTAATTCCTTGTAATTCATTTGGAATCACTTGGCTTTTAATCTTATGGCTTAGTTTAAAGATAATTGTAAATATCAACTTAATCCTCCTCTAGTTTCTCACTCTTTTTCAGGTGATTCTTCATGGATAGGTGAGGCATCTTCTTGTTCCAAATTAGACATGATCTTGGCTCAAATGGAAGGAACTCTAACGATTCTAAACTCCCAAGAATCAAGTTGCCTTAACATTCAGAGCACATATTGGATTGATTGCCATTCATACTAACCATCTCCTAACCTTTCATGTCAACCTTATCATATTTCTCTTCCCCATATATAATGCCCATACTTACTCCATGATCCAATACCTAAACCTTCATATTAACCAACCTCCTCAGTATACCATGAGCTCTTTTTCCAATCCAAACATTCATACTCCAACCCTACCTCTCCACCATCTCAACCACTCTATGAACTATCCTTCCTAACCCTTTATCCTTCTACCTACTGGCCTTAATGCTTTTCTTCCATTTCTAAATATGGAAGACCAAACACAAGACCTAAAGAGAATGTATGATAAGTTAAAGCCCCACTTTAAGGAAAGGAAAATTTTGGAGCTTCCAAGGAGGTAAATGAAAGCATAAAAGACATCTAAGACTTTATGAAGGCATTCGTTGACCTTGTATTATGAAAGAAAATAGGACAAGAAGAAGGAGCTCTATGACCTTATGATTTAGAAGAAAAGAAGTATCAACAATTAAATAACAAGAGCTAAATACTACTTTATTTATGAATAGTTCCAAAACCCTAATACCTCAATCCACTAAATCCATACAAGTCTTAGAGGCGAAGCAAGGATATTCCCAACTTAAAAGAGGAGCTACACTCCACACTAGGTTATAGTCTTATCCTTGAGGAGATTGATCTTTCGCTTATTACTATTCTTTTTTATGAAGTCTATGAAGTTAAGAGTGATGATGAGGTGGATAAGGAATTGTTGTTGAATCCCCTCACATTACATTGAAAATGCTCAACCCTAGCTTCAAATAGTTCCAGTTGAAAACACTTCTTGCTTTGTCACTACTTCTTTATGTGGTGAACATGCTTCACTCCTTAGTGCTAGTGCTAGGAGTATTGTGAACTATAAGCATGAATCTGTTAAGAGTGAGAATAACCCAACCTTTGATTCTATTGAACTGTATGATTTTTCTAATGCATAAAGGAAAGATTCATAATTTTTTTAAAAAAAAGTTTATAAATAAAAATGAATCTTTCCCACAAATACTTTCTTGTGATCTTCCACCAGACATATTTGAAAATGGAAGTATTTGTTTCTAAACTTTATTAAAAATTATTCTATCCCTCTTTTCTCTTTTTACTCTTGTGTATATGTAAGTGATGCACTATACCTCAACAAATTTTAGTTAGGTTCCTTAGTTTCTACTAAATATACACGAGTGTTTTAAAAAATTTAAACATATGTTTGACTCCTATTAATGGGTTGTAATGCTTATTTAGATAAATCATCTCCTTGTATAGAATTAGATAGTGCTCTATTTGTGGTATTGTTTCGATAAGAACTGAGACATTCGACACCAAGGAAGGAGCTTATAGGAGAAGGACTATTCATGAAGAAATGCATGTTCCTTATTTTACATGAGAGCTGCTCCTACAAGAGTTTGAAGAGATTAAACATAAGGTTATCCCTTTCTTCACTTATCTTTTGATTGTGTTTGCTTGCTCACTTGCTCAATTTCTTTGAGTTGACTAAAAAAGATAAGTGTGGGGGGACCACACAGTAGTAAAAAGGTAAATTTTTGTGTGTTTTGTTTCCTCTCCCATTTTGGAATTCATTGTATACTACACCTCATACTTAGGTCTTGTATTGGGGACAATACAAGGTTTAAGTGTGGGGGAAGGGTTTAGTTGTCTATAGTTTACACTTACACCGTGTTTGAATTCTTTGCATTTTTAGAAAAATTGAAACGTTTTCAAACTTTCGAGCTAGTTTTTGAGCTAAAAAGATGATTTTTGAAAAAGTTTTCAAAAAGTCTTACTTCAATCAATTCTTGGTTGCATTTTTGCTATGTTAGCAAGTTTAAGTTCTTACTTGAATGTGTCTTATAACTTTACTTTACTTGGATTTTTAGAACTCTTTGCTTTGGTAAATGTTTTCTAAATGCTTATGAAAAGTTTTACATGATCTTAGTTGAATGTAGTTTCTTAATTGATTGTTTTTTAAAGATTGGCATAAGAAACAAGCTATTTGATACATTTTGATTATTAGAATGTTCTTTTAAACCTTGTGAATATGCATTTAAGAGAAACCTAGTTAGAAGGATTGTTAAGCCTTAATTTTTATTTCAAATTGAGGGTTCTATTACTTAACATAAGTATTTTCTAGAACTTGTCTGGGTTCGTTCTTAATTTCACTTGGGCATTTAGGTCAATAAAGATGATAGGGGCATTCTTTTCCCTACCATATTCTCCAAACACAAATCCAATTCACTAAACCTTTACAAACCCCTTTGAGCCCATTGTGATTGAGAGACTAGAACACTTACAAGCTTGTGGTAGGACCTAGGTTAACTGTGTTTTGAGCAAAATCTTCCCTATTGCTGAGATGAGTTAAATACTTAATCATGAGTGTTCTCTTGTGTGCATTTCTTTGTTTAATCTTGTACTACTTTAATTGACTTGCACCTCTAGTTTGTGATTTGTGTTAACTTAGTAATAATAGTTGGTTGAGTCATTGCATCAGTACCATGAGCATGATTGGGTTTCCCTTTGTGTTTGACTGTTTTAAGCTTTGGCCAGTTTTTTCCCAGAAATGCAAAGGTCTAAGTGTAGGGGAATTGATTGGACCAAGTTTATATAGTATTTTACATTGCATTTGGAGTATTTTTGGCTAGTGTTTGTGCATGATTACATCTCTTATAGCTCTTGGTTAACATAGAGTGATTGCATGGTCTTATAGTTAATTTTGCATGGTTTGCATGTTTTTTGTGATTACTCTTAGTTAATATTGATTTCTTGGACCTTTTGATGTTGCACAATGTTGTTTCTATCTTGTAGCTAACTTAAAAGATGAAGAAAGGAAGTGTAAGGGCTCACATATGGAGCAATAAAGCTTAGAGATTCAACATGACCTTTCTTGAACTTTCACCGCGGCTTCACTGTGGATTTGTCATGGTGAATGATCTTAATTAAAGACTCTAAAATTTTCACCATGGGTTTGCCACAACAAACGAGCATTTTCTAGCATGTGTAGTTTCGGATTTTTTAGCTTAAAAATAGGTTACCCATTCAACAACGTGACCCAAACACCTCATGATTTGACTCTTATCTTCATTTATTCAATTCCTTTAATTCATTTTGACCTAATTCCTTCACTTCATCTTTATCACTTCCCCCCTCATTCGATTTTCCTCTCATCCCTTCACTTCTCATCTTTCCCTTTCAATCTTCCATCTTCTTCCACCTCATTCACCATGGTTATGGATGTGGGTTGCTGTTTAGAGCTTCTTTTATGGCTATGAGTGGTTGAGTTCATCATCTCTTGAGGATGGGTGGTGGTTAGAGCTTTGGGTCTTCTATTAGGGGAGTTTGTTAGCTCCATTTATGTTTTGTTTTCTAATGTATTTTTAGATTTTCCTATTATGGATGTATCTATGTATTATTAAGATTGAGCCATGGACTCTATTTGTGTTAAGCTAGACTACATGTATTTGGATTTGGATTATTGTAAATAAGTACTGTAACATCCTAATCTTCATATCCCTAAGATTTAAGTAAATTTTTATTAAGATTGAATAGATAGAGGTTATATATATAAGCAATTAAAATAATTATAATCATATGTATCTCTGTATATATATAAACATATATATGAATAAATGAATAAAATAAAAATGTTAAGAAGTCCCACATTGATTAAATTATGAGAAGATGGATAAAATAACAATGTTGAGAAGATCAACTAAATGATGAGAAGATGGAGCTTGAGAAGATCAACTAAATGATGAGAAGATGGAGCTCTAGGAGCCTATATATAGGTGGTAGCAGGAAAGAGTTAAAAATAAGTTAAATAATTTTTGTACAAAATTAAGACAATCTCAATAAAGTGCTATTTATGAGTTCGTGAACTGTTGGATCAAGTTAAAATTTGGTCAACCAGTTTGAGATTTCACACTCATCCATTTCACTGGTTGAATCTTTAATTTGACCTCTGGGGTATGAGTTAGTAGGGACATTTTAAACTCATTTTTCTAGATTTTGGAAATAAAACCCTAAATAGTAAATTATTGTTTATAAATCTGTTCTTTGTTAGATCAAGCCAAAATTTAGGGAATCAATTTGTGGCATCTAAGGTGTTAAATTCAATGGTAAGATCAATAATTAGACTCTTATAGTGAGAATAACTTAACTCATATTAAATCTATTTCTTTGAGTTCTTTGAGGATATAACATAGGCTATGAATTGAGAGTTTTCCATGTAGATTGTGAATCAGATGATTCTAATAATATAATTTAGTAATTAAAAGATAATATAAGTTAAAGGAACCTAAGAATTGAATCTCAATCCTATGTATATGTTCTTACTCCGAACCTTAAAAAAATGCCTTTTGAGCTAGAATTCTAAGTAACACTTAAAGCTCTTAGAGGGAGAGTTAGAAGCTAGGACTTTGTGATTAGCTTACTCTAATACTGTAGAGATAGCATTTCAATTTTATTTGTAGATATAAATCCTATTATGGCATTTTCAAGTTTGGGTATCATTTGTATTTGACTATTAGCTAAGAGATCTGATAACTAAATTTCTATCTGTTGCATGTTTTAGTATGTATCAGTGAGTGATTTTTATAATTTAATTCTTTTGTGTGAAGTTTTATTTTCATAAACTTAGCTTGTGGAATATTGTTTTCAAGGAAACTAAATAAAGTGAGTTTAGAAAAAATTGATCTTTGAAATATGATGTGTCAGTTAAAGTTTTAATGAATTATGTTTCTTGTATATGTGTATATCCATTTGAATGTTTCGAATCATGTGCATTTGGGATAGATTATAGAGGAGATGATTGAAGTTATTAAGATCTATATACTTGCTATGTGGTATTGGCCTCCATATAGAGCTCTATAGTTGGCCACTATTATTGTCTCACTAGTTCCTCAAAAGACTGCAACACCCTATTAATTTTTCGAGGGGGATCCATGGTCCACCGAGTGCTCTATGATCTTTGACCTATCCACATCACTTGTGTGGTGAGCTTGTGAGAGTAACTAGTCAAATGGAAAGAACTTAGCCCACGGGTCTAGTCGGTAGAAATAAGGAAGATATAAGTGTAGATTTGGGTTTATGGATTGCACATTATATGGAACCTTTGTTGATATTTATATCTTTTGAGCAAATGAAAAGTATGTTATTTCTTATTATATTATCAGCAGCATGAAAATATCTGATTTATATGGTCATTATGAGTTTAACTGTTAAATAAATGTCTATTGCTATTACTAACTCTGTGTATCCTACCGGACACCTTGCTAGCCCATACTAATGTGTGATATAAAGGTTTAGTTGGTGAGACATTATCTTACCCTTGCTGTTTAATATTTTTCAAGTCAAAGCTTTAGAGGAGGGATGTCAGGGAAGGCTTAAGAGGAGTAAAACTACAATAGCAACTTGTAGCACCTCCTTGATCTACGACTTATGTTGTTTCCCATATATTGTCACTCTAAGACAATTTGTGTTTAATTGATTTAAGAATTATCATGTTTTTTGTCTCCTTTTATTTCTTCTGTTGTGGTATGTATGCTGGTAGTTGGTCAGAGGCCTAGGATCATATGTGATTTGTTTATTATGAATTTATTATAAAATATAAATTAAGATTTAATTCTTACCTTTTTAATTTATGAGTTATATAATATGTTATTTATAACCATATTAGATGAGATTGATCCTTTCTTACATAGTCTGCATTTGAATAAGTTAAGAAAAGTTCTTTTATCCATGATAGGATGTATGATTGGCTGCTGTTATTTTCTATCACAGATAACATTGTTATATAATGAGTTGATTTATATGATTGTGATAGATTTGAGTTTATGGTTAACATGGTTTGGCTATATAAAAAATTTAAGTTTATCGGTTTATTTAGGAAGGTTGTTTCAAGTACTTTGTTATAGTAAGGCATATTTTGGTCAAGCTAATTTGCATTGAGCCTTTTAGCATGATCGTGTTGCTTGATTCTACATTTGTGCTTGCTTGGAGTTTTGTGTTGATGGTTGTTTCATTAATTGAGGTGATTAAAAGTTACATGTGTGGCATGTTATTATTAGTTGCATTCTATTAATAAGACCTTAATTAAAAGAAAAGTGTATTAATCCAATTTGATTGCATTAACCTCTACTGAAGACAACCAAAGCTTGCCACCTAACCAAACCTCAAGAGATCCATCCTATTGCATTTCATTCATTCCATTCATCCATTCCATTTTTGTCAAAAAGACCAAAAATATTTTATTCACTTCATGCATACATGCTCATTTTACCCCTTATCAATCATGCGTTTTTATTACTTAGTTAACTTAGGATTCAAAGAAAAGCCAATCATTCTAATAAATATAATATTTTTGTCAAGATGACCAATCATTTTTATAAGAATAGAGTTTGAACAAAGGTTAGGATAAAAAATAAAGTTATTTAATTATAAATGGGATAAGGATTAACTTACCTTTATGTATAGATAACTATTAGGTTTTGATTTTTGCCTAAGTCCGCTAAGGAAACATCAAAAAAAGAGGACAATAAGGCTTGTTTGGAAGAAAGCCTACTAGATAGCAGCTCTTTCCTATCTTATGTTT
>NW_021633175.1:0-18019 GCF_004799145.2 Neltuma alba
TGTTGAAGTGCTCGAAATGCTTGGGAGCAATCATCTCCCTTAAGGACTGCTTCAATCCTCTACCCATTTTCTCAGTCATCCACCTCTCATCATCTCGGTAACGCAGGTAGCTGGAATAGTGAGAGAGATAGCAGAAATACAAGCTATGTCTGAAAATGGCATGGGAAAAAAACAATAATGACACATGATCTACAAAGCTACAAGAAAAATAATATGGGGAAAAAACCCACCGATGAAGTTGGGGAACAAATCGAGCAACCACCCTTGGACATTAGTAGAAATACAAGCCACATATAAAATCTAGCACCACGTAGCAAATGCAGCTCATGAAAGGTGAGAAGATTGAGATGGAAGTAGGAACCCACATGCAGCACTTGGAGACAGTAGCCGAGGGCTGAGGTTTCATTGAAGAATCGCTTGGAGGGGAAAGGGTAACAAAAGGCAAGAGACTGCAGATTCGCTGGGATAGTTGCTTGGGGAGGTGACAAAAGGGACAACTTATTAGACCACTGGATAGCCTATTACTATGTCACTAATAATCCACTTGAACCCATAAAATAGATGAGCCCATTATAGTGTGGATAATTTTCTTGGCCTATAAACCTTTTTTTCCCCATCATCAGGCATTACGAGATTTCATAGGAGAAGTCGATAAATAGAAAGCGTCAATCGAGTCACACAATTGAGTTGGATTGCCGAATAAGCTCATAAATTAGAAGGAAGAAAATGTTTTTTTTTTGGGGCCAACAGGAAGAAAATGGTGTTATTGTCACACTATGGCATATGTCTTCGCAGAATCTTTATATTAAAAAGTCTAGTTTTTACTGGAAAACGAATAAAAGTAATTATATATCCTATTGCAGATAATTTCAGTCAATTATAGATTTTTGGGGACTAAGTCAACCACATATTTAGAATTAATAATTATAAACATTTGTAAAAAAAAAAATACATGACACCATAAAAAGGATCATGAAATAAAAAAGTAATTTTCTAAGTGAAAACTAGTATCTATACAGTTGAAGAAAAATAATAAAGGGATAATAGTATGAACAAATATACATACATTTATTACATACTACCTTTGGTCCTAATTATAAGACGTCGTTTATAATTACAAACGACATCTTATAATTAGAACCGGAGGTAGTATCTCAATATGCATGCTGTGAGCATCACGTACGCCAACCAGAGTGAGCCTATTGAACTTAGGTGTTATACAAGTAAAATACTACTACAACACCTACTTATTACAAATAACTATCTTAGCAAAAATTTTTTAATCTATTCAAATTAGTCAATTAGTTTTTATATTAACCACCATAAGTAATAATTTATAAAACTTATCTAGGTATATTTAGTGACTTGCTTTGGGGTGAGTTGGGGGGTTTATGATTGTTATAATTTTGCCTTTTCCTTTTTGACCTCATGTTTTTTCATATGGTTTTCATTAGGGAAAATGCCAGAAAAATGCACCTCCAACTCCAAAAGCCCAAAAACGTCCGCCGAATTTCAGTAATCCCGTTTTGGTACCAGCAGACCATTTTGGGATTATTTTCTTAGATGAAAAGACCAAACCGCCCTCAGTGTTATTTTAAACAAAAGTTGGGAAAAGAGGCGATTTTTCAACTCTCTCATTCTCGATCCCTGTTGCAGCCGACGGAGCGAAGAAGAGAGGAGAAGAGAGTGGAGGAGGAAGCTACTACCGGCGTCAAAGAAGAGAGAAGAGAAGAAGGAAGAGCGTTTGGTGGTCACCGTCGAAGAAGAGAAAGGAAAAGAACGACGGAACGGCTACATTGCGGCAATCGATCGAAGGTGAGGAAGAGAGAAGAGGAGGAATTTGCGATGAGACAGAGGTAAGTTTGTTAACATTCCTTCCTTCTCTGTGTTTGTTGAAGTTATATATTTGATACTACTACTACTTTTAAGATGTCGATCGAATGTGTGTGAGAGGGAGTGGGCAGTTTTTGGAGATGAAAATGACAAAGTGAATGTGCAGAAAGTGGAGGACCCAACTAGATTGCTTGGATTTCACCATATGACGACTGATATACTTTCAGGAGTGTGGACCACATACACAGCCCACAGCCTCGTACCTTTTCTTTTCTTGTTAATGATTTCACTGTTTCATCACTACTTTATCTCTACCTTTTTGTTCTTTTCATTCACATTTCCCACTCCTCTAGCCCAGCCACCAAGCTATTACTGTCAGCTTAATTAACATCGATGACACTGTTATCTCTATGGACAATAATTGTCTTTCATCTATTAGCCTAAGTTAAGTGCATATTAGTATAATTGTATAGTTTGATTTAAGGTATGAATCGTAGTGATGGTGTGGGGGAGTGTGTATAAGGGTGTAGAGGGGGCCAAACTTAAAATAATTATTTGAAAAAAAGGTGAATGTACACACTGTCATGTAAATATATATATGTTGTTAATCCCTACACTGGAGTTGTAAAATTGTAACCGAAGTTGGAGAAAAGGGTTTGTGTTTTCTTGAAAATGCTGTTGTGAATAGCCATACTGAACTTGTAAAAGTATATATAGATGTTGTTAATCCGTACACAAGGGTTGTAAAGTTGTAACCGAAGTTGGAAAAAGGGGTCTGTGTTTTGTTGAAAATACTGTTGTGAATAGTCATACTGAAGCTGTAAACATGTATATAGATGTTGTTAATACCTACACCGAAGTTGTAAAATAGTAACCCCGAAGTTGGAAAAAGGGGTCTGTGTTTTCTTCAAAATGCTGCTGTGAATAGCCATACTGAAGTTGTAAATACTTATATAGATGTTGTTAATCCCTACACTGGAGTTGTAAAATTGTAACCGAAGTTGGAGAAAAGGGTTTGTTTTCTTGAAAATGCTGTTGTGAATAGCCATACTGAACTTGTAAAAGTATATATAGATGTTGTTAATCCGTACACAAGGGTTGTAAAGTTGTAATCGAAGTTGGAAAAAGGGGTCTGTGTTTTGTTGAAAATACTGTTGTGAATAGTCATACTGAAGCTGTAAACATGTATATAGATGTTGTTAATACCTACACCGAAGTTGTAAAATAGTAACCCCGAAGTTGGAAAAAGGGGTCTGTGTTTTTCTTCAAAATGCTGCTGTGAATAGCCATACTGAAGTTGTAAATACTTATATAGATGTTGTTAATCCCTACACTGGAGGTGTTAAGTTCTAACCGAAGTCGGAAAAGGGGGTTTGTTTTCTTCAAAATGTTGTTGTGAATAGTCATACTGAAGTTGTAAATATGTATATTGATGTCGTTAATCCCTACACTGGAGTTGTAAAGTTGTAACCGAAGTTAGAAAAAGGGGTCTCTGTTTGCTTGAAAATACTGTTGTGAATAGCCATACTGAAGTTGTAAACATCTATATATATGTTGTTAATACCTACACCGGAGTTGTAAAATAGTAACTCCGAAGTTGAAAAAGGGGTTGTGTTTTCTTGAAAATGCTGTTGTGAATAGCCATAATGAAGCTGTAAATACTTATATAGATGTCGTTAATCCCTACACTAGAGCTGTTAAGTTCTAACCAAAGTCAGAAAAAGGGGTCTGTGTTTACAACAAAATGTTGTTGTGAATAGTCATACTGAAGTTGTAAATACTTATATAGATGTTGTTAATCCCTACACTGGAGGTGTTAAGTTCTAACCGAAGTCGGGAAAAGGGGTTTGTTTTCTTCAAAATGCTGTTGTGAATAGCCATACCGAAGTTATAAATAACTATATAGATGTTGTTAATCACAAGTTCCTAATTGTTTTCTGACATGCTTGTATTAATGTGTAATGTGCAGAAAAAATGGTGTTGGAGGGAGAGACATCAACTTCAAAAGGGCCAAGGAATGGGTATGTCTTATTTAGAGAGGAATTTGCTCAAGGGAAAAAATTCAAGGGTGTAGTAGATAGAACTAACAAGGCGAAAGAGGCATGGGCAAGGCTCTCTATTAAGGAGAAGAAAATATATAGTGAAAGGGCCAAACAAATGAGGCCGGAGAAGAAGAAGAGTAAGAGAGTATGGAAAATGTTCACCCGTTGCTCTGTTCGTCAATTCATGTCACTGGCGGAATTTGTTAAGAGTGATGAAAGTTTAAGACAAAGGATAGAGAACATAGGATTCTCTAAGTTGTTGGATGTGGAAATTGACAAACTCCCACGTGAGTTAATTGTAGCTTTCATTCAATCGTACGATCCAGCAACACATCAGTTCCGATTAAGGGGGAGGACAGAAGAAGTTGAGGCAAACGATATGGGAACATTGCTTGGTGTGCCCCACACTGGGGAAGAGGTAAAAGGAGATGTTGATGAAATCATGACACATATAAGAAGCTGAGGAGAAAGTATTTAAATGTTGTTTATAGCAAGATATTAGCTGACATAAAAAGTGGGACGGATGATGAGCATTTTGAACTATTATTTATGTTGGTCACACTTGGCACATTTCTAGCTCCAACTCAAGTGCAAGAGTTGGTGAGAAGTTATTAAGGGTGGTATGTGCAACTATGAATGGATATGAACAGTATGATTGGGCAACGTACATCATAAATGACCTCTACAAGGAAATGGAAGATTATGTGAATTTGTTCAGGAAGGAGAGGGATCCGTGCTGCACTGTGGGTGGCTGCTGAAAGAGAGCCTTTCTGTCATTCGCCTTGGGGTTCTCAATCAAAAATAAATCCAAGCTATATAGTATAGTGCAAACTCAGGTCGTTTCACTTTTGGGAGCCTTTATTAATTACCTAAGCTAGACTAAATGCCATGCAATGCAATGAAATGGGGTTTTGGGTTTTTAAGTTTTAAATGAATTGTTCCAAAACTGAATGCAATGAAAACAAACCTAAGATACTATATTTTTGGTGTTTTAAGATAATAATGATGTAATGGAAATGATTGATAGGAAATCTCTTGAAAATGGTTTTGATGGCAATCATAGTTCACTTAAATATTGGGAGTTTCACAAATCCATTAGGTTTTCTTAATAAGAACCTCATTAACTCAATGAGTCCAAAGCTTACATTAATGAACTCATTAATGTAAACTTTGTTTAGCTTCCCTAATGTGTAAATTGGAAGGATCATGCAAATGGCTTAATGAAACACACAATCAACTCAATACCCAAACACAACTAGGCAAGATAAGAGAGAATCATGAGAGAGACATTAAGCATACATGCAACTACATATATTTAAGCTCAAAGTTCAACATCAATCAATCCAATATACAAAAGATAATCAGTAACCACTGATTACAGAATTAATCAAAGTATCTAACTAAGAGTTTACAATTCCTAGACCTAGGAAATCATAAATGCCTAGCTAAAAACTGAAGATTAAAACTAAAACTCCCCTTTGAAGCTTAAGAACTCATGCTACTCCACCATCTTCAAGAGTTGATAAACCCTAGCCCTCCATAGCTTCAAGAAAAGCTCCAACTGAAGTGAATCCGTCGGCCATGGTAGCTGGGAGTGGAAGGAAATGAGATAGAGTGAAGGAAAGATGAAGGAAATGGATGGGGAAGAAGATGGAGATGGAGAGGCAAGAGGATGGGAGAATAGAGGTGTTGGAGGAGATGGAATGGAGTGTCTGGTCAAAAATAGGGTTTCTAAGGGTTTTAAGGGTCCATCTGGGTCGGATCATATGATTAGAAGCTCCATTTTCGCGTTCTGATCCGGATCTGGCGCTGCTGATACAAAGAGTTCGCCGCGGCGAAGCATGCCCGAGAGGAGCTCCGCCTAATCTTGTGATTTCGCCGCGGCGAAGCTGTAAGTTGGCCGCGGCGAACTCTGCCCGAGAGACTACTGGGGAGATTTCAATTTGGCGCCGCGGCGAAGAGAATCTTTGCCGCGGCAAACTCTATTAGTGCTGATACTCTGATCTTGTGTTGTGTCATCCTTTGGTCTTTGATTTGGCTCCAATTCTCAATTGTCCTACAATAAAAAGCAACAATTTGAAGCATCAATTGTCCTAAAAATCAACTGAATACAATTAATAACCAATTATGACAATTTTAACCTCAAAAAGACACTAACTCAAAGCAAGGACTCTTAATCTAAATTAAGCACAATTATCATCAAAAGGAGCCAAAATCTATGATAAATACCCTTAAAATGATATGAAATAACATAGAATAATTGGGCTAAATCAGCTGCCTGTACTTCTTGGTGGTATGTTTAGAGCAAAACATGTTGTTCAATGTTAATATAACTGTTTAATTCAATTGGCTAATGCGGTGTGTTCTATGATTGTGGTTGCAGCTATATTTGGGTGAGAAATTCCCATTGTCAAAAGCTACTAACCATGACCCAACAAATGCTATTGCATATTGGACGGATAAGAGAATAAAGGAATTGGTCAACAAAGAGTCAAAGAGTAACATAGGCCTATTGTACAAAGGGAAGTCTACAAAAGTGGTCGAAGATACAATAAGTGTTGCTCATCTACGACCGGTATGTTTGTAGTTTTGTATGTATAAAATTCATTAGTATGTAAAGAGTTTAACTGTTTAACAAATGTGTTAGCAGGAATTGAAGCAAGTGCATCGAAGGATGATGGATGCACTTGAGGAAAGCCATAAAAGGCTTAGTAACCAATTTGCAGAGGAGCTTATGAAGGTGCAGCTCCATCTACAGGGGATGCCAAGTTCAAATCTGAGGGACCTTATTGACAACACACGCGATGAGGCAGTGATTCTTCCATCTGATGGTAAAGGTGAAGAGGGAGGTAGTGACAAAGGTTATAGTGATGGAGATACTGCTGAAGGTGAAGCCCATGATCAGGAAAGAGGTAGTGATGAAGGTGATGAGGATGGAGAGGAAGGAGACAGTGAGAAAGGTGATGATGAAGGAGATAAAGGGGTGGAGTCATCAGATGAAGAGACTGACAAGGGAGAAGACCAAAGGCCATCAAAGAGAACAATCATTCCAAGTCATCAAGTAACTTCTCCATGGATTTCCATGTTGAAGCCTGTTAAGAGGAGAAAGAGAGTGATAACTGAGAAAGACAAGTTTTTCAACATTGTCTCTCGTATGTGTTCACGGGAGGAGGGTCAGAAGTAAGATATGTCGTGCATGGAACATTGAAAGCAGGAAATTTTTTTCATCTTGTTTTGTTATTGTTGTTTTACTTACATATGATGTATACATTGCAGGATTATGGTTACAATGTGTGATGAACAAATTGATCGGGATCAATTACGCACGATAGGTGGAATCGAAAGAGTGAGTAGCCCTCTAACAACAATGGTCGGTAGGGCATTAATGGCAGAGGTAGGTGAGGGAGGACAAGTGAGGCGACACATTTTTTATGCTGAGTTCATGGTGAGCCCTGTGGTGTGTACAGTTTGTTTGACAATTACGGGTTGTGATGATTAAACTAATATGTTGTTTTGTAGATGAAAATGCTTGGTAACCCTTCTCAGTGGCGAGCATCAGAGAACAAACGTGCTATTTTGCCACAGCATATCGGGTACAACCTAGGTGACTGTGATTTAATATTTGGACCCGTAATTGTTGAGTCTCACTGGTTTTGCTTTGTGTTGGAGCCAAAAACAATGCATTTTTATGTCCTGGACTCCATGAGGCTGCCTAATGATATGCCAAAGAAGACCAAGAAGAAGGATTCATTGGAAGAAAAAAGGATGTTTCATCTTCATGCATGTGTAAGGACTAAACTAATGTATCTGTGTATCACAAGTGCCCAATGTTTCCACCTTTTTATCTCATATTTTGGATTTCTGTTGTCGGTTTGTAGAGAGACAACTTTTATGATATAATTGCATTAGTCAGACCTCAACTTGTTGGGAAGAAGCCTAAGACTGATATTATTTTTGCACCTGTTCCACAACAGAACAACTTGTATGTTGTGTTGACTGTTGACATTGTTTTCTAGTTTAAGATGTGAATTGCAGAAGCAGACATACTAACTTAAATGTTTTATTTCCCATTGGATGTATAGGAGAGATTGTGGTGTTCATGTGTTGATCTGGCTAAGCAAATGGGTCCCGGATGTGACATTTGACTTCAATGAGGTATGAAAGTTGTCTGTAATTAATGATTAATTATTTGCCAGGTATGGTGGACATTAACATATGGACCTGTCTTATATGCAGAATCATGTAGCTGAGTTTAGGCGTGAGCTAATGTGGTGGCTAGTTAATCATCCGCAAAATTCAAGTCGTGAAGAAGCCTTAACTCTCCTCTCAGAACAGCAGAACAAGACAACCACCAAAAGACGACGTTTGTCATAGGACTTAGTAGGAGGTTCCTTTTACATGTCTATGTGACACTCTGATGTAGTTCCATGTTATTTAACTTTGGAGAACATTTATGTACATGGCAGAAGGACTGATTTCAAGATTAGTAATTGTGTCTTGTTAGCAACGGGTTCATACCATTTGCGACATTAGTAGTCAGACTTTATGGTAAATTTTAACAGCAGCATTATATATGTTTCCAACTTGTGTATCGGTTTTCACAACAGCATTCATGAGATGAAAACAAGTACCCCTTTTTACAACTTCGGTGAAGCTTTTAACAACTAAAGTAAAGGTTTTTCACAACTCATGTATACCCGTTAAGTAATGGGTCCCTTGCACGCCCACCCAAGTGGGAAACGTGTTGAAGATCGGGGAGAAATTTTACAACTCCAGTATATGCATTAACAACATTATTATACGTGTTTACAACTTCAGTATAGGTATTCACAACAGCTTTCTGAAGATGGAAACAAATACCCCCTTTTACAACTTCGGTGAAGCGTTTAACAACTTAAGTATAGGTTTTTCACAACTCAAGTATACCCGTAAGCTAACGGGTCCCTTGCATGCTTGTACCCTCGTTGGAAACGTGTCTAAGATCGGGGAGAAATTTTACAACTCCAGTATATGCATTAACAACATTATTATACGTGTTTACAACTTCAGTATAGGTATTCACAACAACTTTTGAAGATGGAAACAAATACCCCCTTTTACAACTTCGGTGAAGCGTTTAACAACTTAAGTATATGTTTCTCACAACTCAAGTATACCCGTAAGCTAACGGGTCCCTTGCATGCTTGTACCCTCGTTGGAAACGTGTTGAAGATCGGGGAGAAATTTTACAACTCCAGTATATGCATTAACAACATTATTATACGAGTTTACAACTTCAGTATAGGTTTTCACAACAGCTTTCTGAAGATGGAAACAAATAACCCCCTTTTACAACTTCGGTGAAGCGTTTAACAACTTAAGTATATGTTTTTCACAACTCAAGTATACCCGTAAGCTAACGGGTCCCTTGCATGCTTGTACCCTCGTTGGAAACGTGTTAAGATCGGGGAGAAATTTTACAACTCCAGTATATGCATTAACAACATTATTATACGTGTTTACAACTTCAGTATAGGTATTCACAACAGCTTTCTGAAGATGGAAACAAATACCCCCTTTTACAACTTCGGTGAAGCGTTTAACAACTTAAGTATATGTTTCTCACAACTCAAGTATACCCGTAAGCTAACGGGTCCCTTGCATGCTTGTACCCTCGTTGGAAACGTGTTGAAGATCGGGGAGAAATTTTACAACTCCAGTATATGCATTAACAACATTATTATACGAGTTTACAACATCAGTATAGGTTTTCACAACAGCTTTCTGAAGATGGAAACAAATACCCCCTTTTACAACATCGGTGAAGCGTTTAACAACTTAAGTATATGTTTTTCACAACTCAAGTATAACCGTAAGTTAACGGGTCCCTTGCATGCTTGTACCCTCGTTGGAAACGTGTTTAAGATCGGGGAGAAATTTTACAACTCCAGTGTATGGCTTAACAACATTATTATACTAGTTTACAACTTCAGTATAGGTTTTCACAACAGCTTTCTGAAGATGGAAACAAATACCCCCTTTTACAACTTCGGTGAAGCGTTTAACAACTTAAGTATATGTTTTTCACAACTCAAGTATACCCGTAAGCTAACGGGTCCCTTGCATGCTTGTACCCTCGTTGGAAACGTGTTGAAGATCGGGGAGAAATTTTACAACTCCAGTATATGCATTAACAACATTATTATAAGAGTTTACAACTTCAGTATAGGTTTTCACAACAGCTTTCTGAAGATGGAAACAAATACCCCCTTTTACAACTTCGGTGAAGCGTTTAACAACTTAAGTATATGTTTTTCACAACTCAAGTATACCCGTAAGCTAACAGGTCCCTTGCATGCTTGTACCCTCGTTGGAAACGTGTTTAAGATCGGGAGAAATTTTACAACTCCAGTGTATGCTTAACAACATTATTAGACGTGTTTACAACTTCAGTATAGGTATTCACAACAGCTTTTTGAAGATGGAAACAAATACCCCCTTTTACAACTTCGGTGAAGCGTTTAACAACTTAAGTATATGTTTTCACAACTCAAGTATACCCGTAAGCTAACGGGTCCCTTGCATGCTTGTACCCTCGTTGGAATCGTGTTGAAGATCGGGGAGAAATTTTACAACTCCAGTATATGCATTAACAACATTATTATAAGAGTTTACAACTTCAGTATAGGTTTTCACAACAGCTTTCTGAAGATGGAAACAAATACCCCCTTTTACAACTTCGGTGAAGCGTTTAACAACTTAAGTGTATGTTTCTCACAACTCAAGTATACCCGTATGCTAACGGGTCCCTTGCATGCTTGTACGCTCGTTGGAAACGTGTTGAAGATCGGGGAGAAATTTTACAACTCCAGTATATGCATTAACAACATTATTATAAGAGTTTACAACTTCAGTATAGGTTTTCACAACAGCTTTCTGAAGATGGAAACAAATACCCCCTTTTACAACTTCGGTGAAGCGTTTAACAACTTAAGTATATGTTTTTCACAACTCAAGTATACCTGTAAGCTAACGGGTCCCTTGCATGCTTGTACCCTCGTTGGAAACGTGTTTAAGATCGGGGAGAAATTTTACAACTCCAGTATATGCATTAACAACATTATTATACGAGTTTACAACTTCAGTATAGGTTTTCACAACAGCTTTCTGAAGATGGAAACAAATACCCCCTTTTACAACTTCGGTGAAGCGTTTAACAACTTAAGTATATGTTTTTCACAACTCAAGTATAATCGTAAGCTAACGGGTCCCTTGTATGTTTGTACCCTCGTTGGAAACGTGTTTAAGATCGGGGAGAAATTTTACAACTCCAGTGTATGGCTTAACAACATTATTTTAAATTTTTACAACTTTAGTATCGGTATTCACAACAGTTTCCTCGAGATGGGGGAAAAAACCCTTTTCACAACTTCGGTTAACCTTTTAACAACGTCAGTATAAGGTTATCACAGCGCAGGTATACCTGTTAACCACCTGGTTTACAGGCGTGCTTACGCCCTCTTTAGAAACGTGTTTACGGACTAAACCCACTTCAATATGCATTCCCAACAGCATTTCCAATAATGACTAAACCCACCATATTACAACTTCAGTAAACCATATAACAACCCCTAAATAACGTTTCAACAACTCGAGTAAAAGTTTAACAACTGTCATAAACAAAATGATCAGTAATACCCATTTTTTAACTCAGTTCAAATGAAGTTCATATACGATGATCATACTTAAAAACATAAAACATAAGGCAACAATATCAAACATGAATAATAAGGGGACTCGTCTTGCAACTTCTGTCATTGTTAACAACACAGTTAAAGGAAATAACAACTTCAATATAGGTATTTTCCTATAACCAGATCCTTCCTGACAGTATTTACAATCAGTGATAGGCTAACATTAATATTTCATCCCCACTTAATGTTTTCTTGTCACTGACATCAAAATACACATTTCACTGACTATGTGTGACTACGATGTCGACTTCCACATGACACACCCTTCATCCAAAAAAATATGAAGAGTTGCAAAATATTTACAAGCCACAACAAAAAATAACCTTTACAAAATAAACCCACCGTGGACTACCAATTTTAACTTGAGTTGGATTTCTGCATGTTCTTTTACTATGCCCAGGTTCATGACAATGTCCACAGTGGTAAATCTTCCTGTTTTGGAATTGGGATTCCCGCCTCCTAATTCTTGGCCTTCCCGAAGGTCTACTAGTTGTAGGTGGGTATAGCCACACTTGGTTTCCTATATTTTGCAGCATATAATCATTAGGATTAGGCCTGTCAATGTCACTACTGGAATCATGGTGTTCCCATAAATCTTCTCTTCGGATGTTATTTTATAACAGTCCTCCACAAAATCATACACATTTGCATGAACACCCTTATTGCAGCACAAGCGTGTGGACACGGAATCCCTGTCATTTGCCATGCAGCACAAGTGCATTCATGTGACTGAACATTGACAATAAGGCTCCACGCGAAGTATGTACACAGACCCTGCCACCTCATAAGGTTCACCATGCATATGAATCGATCTAGCCACATTTCCATCACTTTTCCATCAATGTTTGGACCTACACCATTTCTCCAGTTCCTCATTGCCACACTTGTTGCGAACATCTTCCTTGCAACCTTCTCACGATGTTCATGAATAAGTTGGGCAACATTATGCTGCCTTTCCTTTACAATCCAAGCATTGAATGACTCACAATGTTCGTTGTTATGTTATCCCACCGTTTATATGCAAACTTGCTCATTGCCCACTTATGAATATCACCATGATTGTTAAGCCACTGAAGTAACTGAGGACTAAATTTCCATCCTGTCATTGCCTTATCAAACTCAACGTTAACCCTTGCATATGCAATGTCATCAAGCAACTTTAATCCAACTTCCTTACTAATACCACTAGTTCTCCTCCTACCTCTGTATAATTTATTCATTTCAGAGCTGAATTTTCCTTCACATGTCTATAACAGTATGCATGACGGTCACCTCCAAATATTGCTCCAACAGCTCCTATTATTGCATTGTGACGATCTGACACAATAATTAATTGGATTGTACCAACTATCTGTTTTATCATGTTTAAGAACCATGCCCACTCCTCATAAGTCTCTCCTTCACAATAGCATACGCGAATGGTAACAATTCATTGTCCGCGTCATATGTGAGGCTGATAGCAGTGTTCCCCTATATGGTCCACTCAAATGTTCCATCTATGTACAGTATATGTCTTGCCCCAGACAAAAACCCTCTATATGCAACAACCATATGCTATGAAAACACGCTCAATATATTTGTTAACAGTTGCTACCCATTCAGCTACCGTCTTCTCATCGGTTTCCTTCAATCGTTGACATATCCATGGTATCAACATGTATGACTGTTCAGGCCTCCCTTGTATTTCCTCTAATGCTTTTTCCTTAGCCCTATATGCTTGCTTATATGTCAACTTCACACCATAATCCCTTCCCAGGTCCTCCTTATTTCATTTGGACGCTTTTCAGTGTGATCCCTTACCTCCTCAAATAATTGATGATGATCAAGCTGCTCTTCTACCATGTGTAACTTGCATCATCTCTTGGGCATTATGCACATGTTTCATTACTGAGTCGAGTTACAACAAGGAAAGGACTTCTCTTCGCAGCTACTCTTGCTATTATCCGTCAAGGACAACCTTCAACTTTGCATTTCACATGCACACATTCCTCACAATTGTTGACATATTTGTACTCGAAGTTTCTCTACAATACTAAACTATATACTGCCTTTCTGAATTCTGTGGCATTTGCAAAAGTTTGCTTCTTTCCTAACAACAATTCCTTCCACTTCACAGCATTCATCTCGGGCATTGGTGTTGGTGCAGCAATCTCTACTGTACTTACTAGCCTCACATGACATCCCCCCACCGCCTTCTCTTACACAGTCACCCCCATTTTCATCACAAACTGTTCCGTCCATATTATTCTCCCTACTTGACAAAAAACACATTTGTTGTGACAATCCCAAGTAATTGTCAATGCGGCATGCATAATACAACTTTTGTTAGCAAAATCACAACAACAATAACAAATACAACTAAAATAACCATAAAAAAATAAGTCTCACATTTGTGGATCATCCATTATCTTTCGTGTACTCTCCTTCAATGCTAGATACACATGTGCACTAGTGTCATTATACTGAAAAAGATTATCAACTTCACTATCATCACCAATCTACTAATGCCTTATTATCGAGGCTCACTGTATATTTCATGTCCAAATATTAAATCTATATCAAACCATTCCAATATCATTAACCTCAACTCTTCATATCTTATCCCCTGTTTTATCGTTCTAACTCTCACACTCCCACCATTGTATCTCATTTCACCTTCAATACTATTAACAAGTTTTCCACCAAGATGAAAAATCAACGCAAGTGTCTTTGAATATGTTGACCTAATATTGCAACTCATTCTGCATTATACCCTGCAACAACAAGGAAATAGTTCATCACAATGTCATCTCTGTAAAAAGGATATTTCATAAACCCAACACAGCTACTTTCAAAGTTAACAACTTCAATATATCGTTTCACAACTCCACTTTAACTATTAATAACACCCTTCACAACCTCATTACATGGATATTCAGCCTATTATATACGTGATCATCGCAGCGCTTCTTCCAATTTCCCTCAGCTACCATCTGCTATTCCAAAAAACAGATCATTATAAACCCCGTCCCAGACTAAGCTAACTCTATCACTCACTACACTACCCGACTCATACGTTTCATTCCCACAAGTTAAAAACAACAACCATACCTCCAGATGAATCAACTTACGATTGCTGTAGCATCGTCTCCCTTTTAGCTGACAAAACTAACTTGGCCAGAACCCTAACCTTATCTAACAGTAATCAGCTCATTTGTTCAGATTAATGACCATTCTCACACCTAAAAAAGAAAAACCAACACCCCAATATGAAGAACGTATGCCTTACGTAATGCCACCCTTACCTACTCTAAACCCTCAACGCCACATACAGAACGCAGGACCACCAAAATGAAAAACAGACCGCAACAGTCATGCATGGAGGATGAAACAGTCATATGATTCCAAAAAAACACTTACCCTTTCGAACCACCACGTTTTCGTTACCTTCGACCTGCTGGAACGCGCACGTTTCTCTCCTCCTTTCCTTCCCGCCTATCTTCCTTCGGTGTGCGGCTTATTGTGGTGCCCATGTGGTGCCCACGCTTTGTAATGGGTGAGGGCGGTTTGGTCTTTTTTGTCTAAGAAAATAATCCCAAAATGGTCTGCTGGTACCAAAACGGGATTACTGAAATTCGGCGGACGTTTTTGGGCTTTTGGAGTTGGAGGTGCATTTTTCTGGCATTTTCCCTTTTCATTATTTGAATATAACAATTATATTGTTTAAAATAAAATTTTAAATATATTATTAAAAGTAAAATATAATCCACGATTTTTTCAATTTTATTGATTTTACTAATAAACCGAAGTCCGACCAAATGTTTAACTAGACACTAATACTCTACTTGGTCCACCATTTTACCCCTAAAATCAAAGTAGACAATTGAAAAAGAACCAAACACAACACTAAAATACGTGGGATTTTATGAAATTAAGTTTATTAAAAAAAATTAAAAGCAACCGGTGAGTTAGCTAACGCACTCGCGAATCCCCGTCTCTCGATGCAGCTTCAGCTCCATCATTCAAAGCCTCAACTCGCTTCCTAACCAACTGACCTTTCTCCGATTCCATCAACTCAGTGACTCGCTCTTCCACTTCCACCGCCTCACCCATCCACCCTCCGACGACGACGACTCGCGCATCCACAACGCAATCTTCATTTCCACCACCATCATCACCCTGTTAAACCTCTGTTCCGCGTACAGGGGCCACGCCACCATCGGCACCCCAGCGACCAGCGCCTCCAACACCGAGTTCCACCCGCAGTGGGTCACGAACCCGCCCACCGACCCGTGATTCAGTACCTCAACCTGCGGTGCCCATTTCTTCACCACCATAACTCTTCCTCTTGTCCGATCCATGAAACCCTCCGGAAGCAAGAAAACCCAGATCTGGGTCAACCTGCGACGATACTGCGACACTCTGGGTTTTTTCCGACGGTGGATTCCTCACTACCCACAAGAATCTCTGGCCACTCCCCTCTAATCCACGAGCTATTTCATGCAATTGCTCTCTTGAAAACAATCCCAAACTCCCGAAAGACAAAACACGACGCTTCTCTGAGGCTGTGAATCTAGCCACTTAAGACATTCATGCTCTGCAACTTTTCCTTTATCACGAGAATCAAAGGACCCACCGGATAAATGGGCGGGCGTTGGACCATCCAGTATACAAAACCCATCAAAAATTGCCCGAGATACTTGTCTTCCAGAGCTTCAAATGTGTTAACAATAATACCAGCTGTTTTGCGTGCTAGAACCGAGCATTTCAAGAATTCTTCGTAAGCGAAATCATTCCGTTCAAGCACTGGTTCAGGCATGTCCTCGCCGGCTATCGGTGGAAGGCCAGGAATATTGAGATGGGTATCGATTTCTTTGAGGCTCTTATCGGTGGTCCGGTGGATGGTTGGGAGGTAGAGGAAGGTAACGAGGTTGCTGGCACTAGTGGTGAAGAAGTAATAGGTAGGAATGTTGAGTTGAAGAGAAACAGAGATAGCTTCAGAAGCAAAGAAATCTACAATAAATGCGATAATGGCATGAGTTTTAGAGATGAAATAAGAGCTTGGTGGAGATTGGGGCTGTTAAGGCGAAGAATCTCCAAGATTTCCTTAGGCGGCGTAGAAGGAAGAGGAGGAGACACGGGAGGGAGTTGTTCGAAGACGATGTGAGGATCAACGGAGGTAGAGATGGCGGCGACATAATCGGCAATAGAGGGGTTGGGTGGTGAAGGAGGAGGATGGTGATTGAAAGAGAAGGTCGGAGGGACAGTATAAGCTTGCTTAGCTCTACTATGGGAACCAAGTGTCCCCACTGCATTTGGGGAAACAGAACTACCGCCTCTTTCATCTCCAGTTGCCGCAAATGCACAATCTAGCTCTGCATCAATGCAATTATGTGCGCGATATTCTAGCGATTTCTATTAAATTTCTTTTGCACAGTGCGGATGACCAAAGGCCGATTATGTTACTGCGTGTTATACTAAATATAAAAACTAATTAAAAATTTTAAATATAAAATTTTAATTTCATTTTATTTTTTAATTTATAATGTATTTTGAAAAATATTCCTATTGATTATAAGATATTTTCACCCCAAGTACAATTTCAATTTATAATGATTAAATAAAAGTATCTAAGAAAGTCAATGCACATTTGTCCCAATAATTAATTTAATTAATTTTTTCAAACTCTTAGATTAATTATCTACTCTTATCTTAGGATTGGAGGTCGTATTTGAAATGATAGAAATAAATTTATTATTTACATTAATTGAATAAAAATGAAATTAAAAGACTAAAGGGGAGGGGGAGCGGAAATATATTACGTGTCTGACTATTAGGTGAGGCGTGGGTTGGTTCACCCACAAGCGATGAGGTCAATCGCACGGAAATGATCAAGTGATTTCATATTATGCTATGTATGGCGAAGACATGATGGGTCCTCTCAGTGCAGCTGCTCATGGCTAGTAAAAAAACAATGTGCACTTATTATGTAGTGTAATCTAGCATTCAAAATTTAATATGAGTAGTTGAGATTTAACAATTTTTAATATGTAATTTTTTAATATTAAGTTTATTATTTTATAAGTGTAAATTATAAGATTTGTTTATTTTAAATCTATATCCATAAAAGTAAAAATTACTAAAACATGTAAACAAAAAAATGAAATTTAATCTAAAGCATATAAACATTGTGATGGATAGGCTAGCCCAAATTAAGTCGAGCACCCATGCTCATTATTACGATGGGCATGAAATGTGCTTTTGAATTGATATGAAGGGCTTGGGTATTAAAAGAACAGAAATTCCACTCCTAGTAATTAATAAGTATATGAAAAATTTGACATATTCAAGGGCAGAGAAAAACAATCAAATAAAAGAGGAAAAAAAAAACAAAGGAAAAAAAAGGCAAAAAAGAAGATTAAAAAATGGAAG
>NW_021633176.1:0-59356 GCF_004799145.2 Neltuma alba
TTGCTTTAATATTACAGAATACACTTGAGGAGCAATTATCCTAAGGTACATTTGTCCTCAAGGACAGATGGATATCTTGGTCACTGCCATTGGAAAGGCTAACCATCCTCGCAGAGTCAGAGGGACCCCTAAAGGAATTGGCATAAAAAAAATTTTTTGGCTTTGCTTCACGAAGAAGCCTTGGATCATCCTCTACTAACATGGTATCTAAAAAGGAGCTTGACCAACAATTACAGGAAGAAACAGAGAGAGTTCGAGCTGAATTCAGTCAACAACACATGGCAATGATGCAAAAGATACATGACAAATTCGATGCCAAGTTTCAACATGCTCTGATGATGATGGGCACGAGCAGATTCCAGATGCCCTGAGTATTTGAACCTTCCCAGGTAATAATCACACATCTTTTCAAATCTTCTAAAGGTTTATTTGATCCATTTAAACTTATTTAATGTGCCTTAACTAATTTCATATTATGTTTCATGGTTCACTTGTGATAAAAAGTGGGAAGGGCAGTAATAATCAACACACAGCAACTGACAGTGTCTGATCCTGACCTTAGCCCTGACCCTTTCGAAGACAATGGAATGCCATGTACTCTCTATGTGGATTATGAAAATTCACCTATTCATGTCACTAGTGGTCGAGCATTCATGGACATAACAATTCAGTGCAACAAAATTCTGAGCGATCAAGCAAGGGTGACAATGGAGAGGATTGTTCGTGGTCAGGGCGGTACACCCAGTGCCCAATTCTATTGATGAGGTTTGACTCTTGGCCCAAGCTAAAGGACATTTCATTTTGTGGCCAAAGAGACTTATTACAAAGCTAATGGTGAAGAAGGTGGCAGCAATGAAGGCCACAAAGAGCACATTATCAGATCCTGTACTCCTGCTTCTTCCTAGTGATGTCGTGCTTATGTATTCCAGTTTGGAGGTTCTTCATTCCGTGGTGCCAAACATGGATAAGCCGGTTACTTTCAAGATGCCACTAGGGATTGTGGGTTCAGATATAATATACGACTTCACCGTTGACAAGAAGGACCTCATTTAGTTCCTCAACTTTGAGGAGCTTGATATAGTCTTCATGCAGCTCGCTATTTTATAAGTTACAATATCATTTTCTTATTTCATGTTATACTTTATGCATGTCTTAATGTTTCTTATTTAAACAATAGGCACTTTACTCAAATCTGTCGGAACGGAGGACTTGAAGAACATATGGTTTTATGTGTCCTCAAAAAGTGCAGAAAGAGCTTAATACTGTGGAAGCGAGGTCAATCTATATGATGACCATAATGACTCAGACCAGAAAGCCAATATATTTTGTACCGTACGTGGAAGGATAAGTGTATTATTGTATTTGAGATACACAAGTTGTATGTGTAGGATTATAATTAACATGGTTTGTCTTTTGCAGTTATCACTGGACTCTAATTGTTTGTGCCCCTTTTGATAACAAAGTTTACTGGTTTGATTCACTCTGTGGAAGTCCATTCGAAGAAACCAGAGATGTCATCGACATGTTAGTTTATGTTTATATATTTATTACGTGTGAAGTTTATAAAAACATGCTCTAATATCATTTTCTTTTATACTGTTGATAGGGCTTTTCATAGTTTCAATGTTGTGGTAATGAAACAAAATAGACAACCACCAACATGGATTCTCCCAAAGGTATGTTGTTTTGAACTAAATATATACTTTTAAACCTTTTTAGATGAATTAAAGTTAATATTTATAATTAATAATGTCTAATATTCAATTTTATATTTCATTTTGTTAGTACTGTTGTCAACAAGGACATATTGAATGTGGATATTATGTCATTCGCTACATGAATGGCATCATTGAGACAGGAGTAACTAAGAAATTAGATGAGGTAAAGATAAGTTACGTTGCATGACATTCTTCAATTCATTTCACATTTTTGATTAAGTTCATTATGTTATTTTTTATTAATAGGTATTTCAAAATTCTGAGCCATATCCCATGGATGACATCAACTTGATGAGAGACACTTTGTCAATAACATTGCTACAAAATGTTGAAACTTTCAAATAGTTAGGTCATTCCCCAAAAAATTCATTGTTAGATATTTTCTCTGGGTTCCCTCCTATACATGTTCATTATTTCTATTGTACAGACAGAAGTAGTTACTTTTCTTTCGAGATGCTGGTTCTCTTGGTTCCTATACGTGTTCTTTGGCCTTAGGTTCCCCTTAGTTCTCTTGGTTCTCTATTTTTCTTTGTGTAAAAGAAATTTCAATGCTTGCTATATATATTAACTAACTAGTTGATTACTTGTTCATATGGTCTTGTTCTGCATATTCTGCACTCCCTACATTTATTTGGAACTGTAAATTGCAAGGTGGTTAAAAAGAAAATCACTCAGAATTTTTTTTAAAAAAATAAATTTTAACGGCATTACTCAAATAATCATCGTTAAAACCATTTTTCACACGGCGGTTTTTTACATAACTGCTGTGGAAATCTCACTTTCCACTACGGTTTCTTACATGACCACCATGGAAATCTAACTTTCCACGGTAGTTTTTTACATAACTGCCGTGTTTTGTAAATCTTTCAATGTCAACTGTATCAACTTCACCTCCAAAACTGCTGTGGAAAACCACTAATAACCGCCGTTAAAAGCTTTTTTTCTGGTAGTGTCTCATTCCTTCCCCATTAATTCACCTTAACCGAATAGGGGGTTATAAGTTCCAAAAATTCTATTTTTCATTCCAATGATTTTAAACACTTTCTAACAACATATCCCTACTCACAAGCATGTTTTAAAGCCATTAGAATCATCAAATCAAGCTAAAACAATCAGCTCATGCATGAATTTGGTTTGGCTGAACCTCCCCCTACAACCCAACTTTGGTTTTCTTCCAAAAACTCAACCATACACCACATAATCTTACTTATTCTACTTGATTATCAAGGTTTCTATCCTTCCCTAAGCATCACAAGGTCTAGCGAAATTTTGGCAGTATTTTCCTTAATTTTTCAAGCTAAAAACCTCAACAAAAATAGTGTAGAACTTAGGGATAAGGAGGCTCAGATATACCTTGATGTTCCCTTAATAAAAACAGAGTGATTCCTTGCCCAAAACACTTAGAAATTTCGGTTGGTGTGTGCTGAAAGCAAAATGGCAGAACTCCCCTTGTTTTTCTATTTTTCCAACATTTTTTTTTTGTATTTTCCAGGGGGTATTTATACAAAAATCCCATCTGCCCTTACCCCTCCATGTTTGGACGAAATTGGACACCTCAAGGGGTGTATGTGGCAGTCATCAAGTGCCAAAATAATCAGATTACTCTAAGTGGCCTTAATCTAGATTATTCCACACAAATATCCCTTGATTGTATTCATTTAATAAAAATAGAGGGATCTGGAAACTGCACAAAATTGGGCCCTTATTGGGCTCAATGTGGGCCCCACAAATGTTTTGGGCTAGTCCAAAAAGATGGCCCCCAAACCAAATCACTATCTCAAACCAATTTGAAACTTTATCAGTTACTCTTCACTAGTAAAATTCCATAATTTTTTCAGACTTCCACAAATTCATTTCTCTCCATGATAATTCACCTTTTAATATGAGAACATGATCTGGAAATTTTCAGAATTTTTTGGCACCTCTAGATATTTATTTTGAATTTTCTCCGATTAAGCCTTTATTGGTGTCACGGCGGGAAAATAAATTCCTCAAAATGAATTCCTGAACTTCCAAGACCTAGAATCAATTTTATAAATTCAAATAAATAGTTAGATTATTTATCCATCTTTTTTTCCCAAATTTATTGAGGCCTCCAACTAATTAAAACAATTATTTTCCTCCGATTTTCTAATATTTTCTCGAAAAACCTCTGTTTACAGGAAACTCTATAATAATATATTTTTGTAATAATTTCACCTTTCGGGCCTCAATCAAGGTTCCAAAACCTCTAACTTATACTTTTGCCATTTTTTGGGAGTTTTCTAGAATTTTTCTCCAAATTCCCGTTTTGCCCTTCCTAGACCAATAATTATAAAAATGTGAACCCGGACCTTATCGAGGTTTTATGTCAAAAGTTGTTTCATCTTTTCATCTATTTTCTACATTGGTTCTCATCCCAGTTTGTTTTTATTCTCTATGTCCAAGTAAAATTTCACGGGATGTGACACATTTCATACTAAAAACAATAAATTAAGAAACACAATATTTATCATGTAAGAGAGTACATATATAAGGCACTTTATTTGGAAACTCTATTTATCCCCAATAAACATATATGTACATTTCATATTAGAATAATTAATTTGCAAGACATGTAACAACAATAACATGTACAAACAATTCATATGTACGAGGAAGAAATTTCAAAGTTACCTACTACTCCTTAGTCTATAGGAAATCACACATTGTTACTCCAAAACTCTCAAAGTGAGTCCACAAAATCACACATAAGTATCGATCAATATATGCATGAATTATTCTAGAGTTACTCTAAAATCCTAAAACTACCTCCAAACTAGTTCCCACAAATCTAGTCATTTGTGGTAGGCACAAAATCAATTAGTCTAAAAAAAAGTTTTCAGCCAAACTAGCTTAAACCTTTAAATTTAAACACTTAATATTATATATATTTATATAAATATAGGCGTGTGTCTGCACCTCATATTTAGGGGAAGGGAGCAACTATACATTCTAACATGTGTGTGTGTATAATTTATAACAAAGAGGCACTACAAAAAAATTGACTATTAGTGATGACAAAAAATCATTGCTGAAAGTATAAAATTTGCCACTAAAAAGTCATTGGCATAACAACCATGGCCAAAAATCTTTAGTGACGACAAAAAAAATCTCCAATAAAAGATGCTCTCATTGGCGACTTTTATAAGTTTAAAAAATGTTACCGCAAAAAGTACTTTCTGAAAATGATGCAAGAGAAAAATTGGCTTTATCAGCACCACGTTCACGCCGAGCAGCTACCATGTCATCATCAGTTGGCCTCCATGTTGCCACATCACTACTCTCATGTCATGTCACTGCCTCGTTCCCCATCACTGTCCAAATATTTTCAGCTTAAATGTATCTTCTTCAAGATTCAAATTATTGAGCACCTCTATTCATATCCAATCTTCTCATCATTAAGTTGGATTAAATTTGCTGATTATTATTGTAAAATAATATATATTTATATATTATCATATCATGCTTTTGGCAGTGACATTAGAAAGTTGTTGTTGAAAATCTAACTAAAAAGTCATCGCTAAAAGTCTGAGATTGCATGGAGACCCTAAAAACTTTCAATGACACTAATAGTCGCCATTGAAAGTTACCTTTCAAAGGTGACCCTATAAAGTCGCCGCTGAAAGTGAGTCCTTCAACAGCGGCCGAAAATGTTGCCACTGAAGGTCTCATATTTAGTAGTAACTTTTTGTGTCGCCACTAAAAAGTATACTTTCAAATGTCATCACAGAAGGTCAACTTTTAGCTGTGACGTTTATCTTCGCCACTAAAGTCATTACCAAAAGTCTTTTTCTAATAGTGAGGGAAGGTTGCTCATGAGAAAAGGAAAAAAAATTTGAATGTCTTATATATATAGACTAAAACAATCCCAACATCAGGACAAAAATAGATTCATGTTGAAGTATGTGTATCCATATATAAACACTCACTCATGGGCTAAAAGGAAAAATGTGGGTTTTGATTTTTTTTGAAAATACATACACACACATATATATATTTAAGCCCACGCATGTACAGTATTGAAATATAGGATTTTTTACGCTCACTCATTGAAGAAAACAAGAAAGGACGAATAATTGGATTGTGAAAAGAATAAATTGAAAAATGCACACACAAGGGAAAGGATAGAAGTCTGAAAGGGTTAATAGAATAAATACAAACAAGAAAGGACCAAGCTATGATTGTAGGGCAAAATTTTTTTTAAAAAGAGTAAATATTGATTTGATGGAAGAAGGTACAGAAGGGTCTCAAATGGAGGGATAAATAAATAATACACACACTCATTCACACACGTTGGAAAGGAAAGGGGGGTCATGAAGAAATAGAAAAATATTATGCACACAGTAAAATGATGGAGTAAAAGATCGATCTGAAAAGACAATACCAATAATATAAGCCAATGGATAAAGAAGCAGCAAAAGTAAAAGTTGAGACAAAACTTGAAGGTCATATATTATAAGGCAGAGGATGCCGAAGCAAAAAGGAGAGGAAGTCAGAGATACCCGCAAGAGTAACTTGATTGAGCAGTCGCCAGGAAAAAGGAGAATTTATAGGAAAGAGAATTAAGGGTTAGGGTTTTGGCTTTTCATCCGATTATAAAAATAATATAAAAATCTCTTTTATAAAAATAGTAATAGTAATGGCATATTATCACGCACATATCTAAAATAATTATTTTATGAAAGTATTCTCGCTTCACACATTTCTTTCTATTATTATTTTCTTTAATACTTATTTTATTTTTTGCTGATAATAATTTATTATTATTTTTTAACACCCATTCTAAATCATTTTATTCTTTAATAATATATCCTAAGCCACAATTGTCATTGAATCCCCAAAAAAAAAAAAACAAGAGGATGTTAAAGGTAATCTCTAGCACACGTAGATTGTATCTTTTGCCCAAAAGATACGTATTTTATATAGCTTTATGTCATCATATAGTTGAGTTTGATATTAGAGCACTTGAATATTGTATTCAATTTTCAAGATAGTGGAATATTTTGTTTTAGGCTTTGACTGTTTGCTTTGACTCAGGTTGTTCCTAATTCAACTCAAGTTGAATACGCGTTTAAATATGTAGAACTTGATGTATCCACCAAATGCTGACTGTCAGCACATCAAGTAAGAGTGATATAGAGATCTAAGTATGAATGTAAATTATATGATCAAAGATCATCATCATCTCACAATGTCCAATCAAGCACATCTAACTCTAGTTGAAAGACTGTAAAATGGGATACTTAACTCAAGTTATTCTTAGATTAGACCCTAGCTTAAGAATTAACAAATATTCCCAGTGACATAAACTAACTCGAGGTTAAACTATACATGACTGCTTATATATTGGGGGGGGGGGGAACTCTGTCATCCAAATTGACCTTGGATCAACTTGAGATTAGATAATCTCGTGAATATACAAAGGTAGGTTGACTAGGGTTGAAAGGATACGATTTCCAATTTTATGCCAACCCATAATTATGAACTTGAGGTCAAGGATAAAAGTCTTTTTAAGTTAAAATTTTAGCGATAGCTTTGACTCGGGTTGGAAAAGGACTAACTAGAAGCTAAACAAGTAAAGCTACATAGGTAAGATACTGAACTTGAGTTAACCTGGAATATGGCTTGGGTTGAATTGTGGAACAACAAAGAATGTGTATTATGAATTTATCTTAAGTTATCATGCAAAACAATTTTTTTTCTAATTTTGTTATAATGAGTTGGTTCATCTAAACTATTTTGATGGCGAAAAATATGTCATTATTTGTATTATAGTTTGATGAAATATTTGAATACACACACGTAGAGGTGGGAAAATATTTTGTGTGTTGGTGAGTGCGGGTCGGCATTTCGCCAACCTGAGTCACCTAAGGTGGATTATAGATTTTTAATTTTTTTTTTAAATTTTTCAAATTCAATCACAAACTTTTATAAACTAAATTCAATTTTTTTTATATTTCAATAAAGTTATACAGTCAAAGTAACCCGAAAACTTACTAATATAAGTGTATAATATATTAACTTACTAATGTAAGTATATAATATATTTTACATGATTTTTATTAATATAAAAACAATAAATAAATAAAGTGAGAAATCCAACATAAAATCTGATTCTTCACACAAAACAGAGCTATATTTAAATTAAGTGTAAAACAATAAAATTTCTATTAAAAGTAAAATAAAAAAACTGCAAAGGAAGGGGAAAAAAGGGGGAAAGAAAAGAAGCAAGCCAACCCCCAAACCATATTACCCACTTTACACATCATCATAAATGTATATAAATGAACCATTTTCTTTGAGTAAAGAAATTAATGGACATGCATTTAACTTCACATACATTTAGTTATCCATTCATGCATAAGAACAAATAACGTTGTTTGTTGTATTAACCAATAACTATTGGTAAAAAAAAAAAAAAGCTGTTATGAATATTATCAAATGTAGATGTTGTCACACCTTACTTATATAATACCTTAGCATTCCTTTAGAGCCATTTCAGACCACTTTGGATGGTCTAAAACTTAAAATTTTCAATTTGGACGTTAATTTTCGGAAAATTACTGTTCACTGTTCAGTTTTCAGAATACAGGTCCAACTTTGAAAAATCATAACTAATTCTAGAAAAATCGTACGGAGGTGTTCCAAAATTCTACAGAAATATATTTCAATGCTCTTTAAGGGAAAAATATTCAACTGAACTCATCCTCACTGAAAACGTACAGTTTATTGGATTAAGATTACTATTTGTTTGGTAAAATCTGGACTTTCCAGATTCTGCGCCTTAACTTTGAAAATTCATATCTCTTTGTATACACATCCAAATAAGGTGATTTACCACTCATGTTAAAGCTTGGGATGTGCACTATAAGTATACCAAATTTCGTAGCTTAACTCGTTCATATGATAGGTCAAACTGAAGCTCAAAACTAACTACTCCATGACCTACGTTTTATCCCTTAACATCTCTTTACTTTAATTCTTTTTATTTCTTTGGCATACCTAACATAGGCTTACTTTTTCCCATTCATGCTCATACATTCCTATACATACCATAAGCTTTATAATTAAATACATGGCATTCACAACATAATTATAACATAGGAGAATTATACATTGAATATTAGTATCAATCATTAGCATCAATAATTCTCCACTTCTTCTCCTTGCTTCTCATGCCATTAGTGCCCATCATTGATTGACCTAAATGGTTGGTTACGAAGGGGTGAGATTCGGGGGAATCTCAGTAGCAAACATTACCACATACATGCACAAGATGGATGCTAGTGTATGGTATATAGTTTTTCATAAACTTAAGTTAACTAGTAACATGCCATCATGCTTTATGCTTGGTATAAAAATGCATGGCCATGGAAACATATTAAAAACAGCATTTCCAGCAACAATCATCATGTCACAACATCATTCAAACAACAAATACAAACCAACACATAAGCATACCATGTCAAGCACATAAAGGGTAAGTTCACTACCTTGCACCTCAAACTTTCCTCTTACTTTTCCTTTGACTCCCTTGACTTTCCAACCATGTGGGCATTCGGTCAACATCACCAAACATCCTCTTGGATGTTTCAAAGGTCCTAAACATAACTATAATGATCACACAATCCATTAGGACCATTAGATTACATAAAGTTCAAGACTAGATTTCTTGAACCTCAACCCTTTCTCTTAGTCTTAGGGTTTTCTTTCTAATTTTTCTAATATAAATCTTATCATTTCTCATCCTTAAGATCTATTTCTTGTCAATTAGGAACACTTTAGATGGCCTTAGATTCAAGAATACCAAATCTGGAAATTTTGGTTCGCGGGTACTGTTCACGCAGAAACTCCAGAATTTTTGCTCAACTTTGAAAATTCATAATTAAATCTAGAAAAATCAAAATTGAGTGCTTCCAAGTCTTACTAAAATCTCCTTAAGTTAAATTTAAAGAAAAAATAGTCTCAGGAACCAATTCTATGCCAAACAGTACCGGAATTGTACAGAACTCGAAACTCTTCCAAAAGTTCAACACTGTTTTCAGATTTCAAATCCTAACTTTGAAAAATCACCATAAATCGTACACATATCCAAATGAAGTGTTATACACATGGATTTAAAGCTTACAGAGTGTACTTTAAGCGTGCAAAATTTCAGAATCAGATACACACATTAACTAATTCGAAATAGGCATCAAATCAGATGCTATAACCACCACATACCTTGATCTTGTAGCTTGAACTTAGGTGGACTTTCTCTCACTAGAAATGGCTCTTTCTCTCTCTAGATGCAAGGGCGGCAAATTTTCCCCTATAGATCCTTGCTTGGGCAAAAATGAAGGGGAGGGAGTGCCTATTTATAGCCAAAAATTTGGCTTGAGTGGACCAAAATGCCCTTGGTGGCTAATAGAAAGGGTAAGGGCAATTTTGGAACTTCAAGTTGACTTTTACATCATCATTGCATCATCCTTTTGCATCATGCTTACCTCAACTTCTAGAAGATGCCAAGTGTCATGAAAGTGGTGGAGGAGATGGGAGATTAGATCCTAGCCGTTGGATCAAACTTAATTCCTCCGAATTTACTTGGCTCACGTTTCTCTGGCTTCTTTTATGGCCTTCCGGAGCTCAGAAAATTCTTCTGTTTGCTCCATAAATTCCCTTTAATTCTTGAGAATATCTATAAATTTTTTTAGTCCATAACACTTCCTTTAAACCTTGCATAAAAATTCATTTACCAAAATACCCTTTTATCGGTAAAACCGGCTCTTTAATTTATTAAAGCCACTCCACTAGCCTTTTGGTTGTGGGACTAATTTTATAAATTAGTACAACCTTTCAACCATTTAACCTCATTTTTGTATACATTTTTTAGGTCTCTTGCTATCTCAAATAATTACCTCAAACGGTATACTTTTTACCAGCTATAACATTATAAATTCCACTTAAGCTGCCTCAGGGGTACTTTTGTCATTTCTCTTCACAGAAGAGTCTTAGAATATTATTTCCCATTTTCTGGATTTTCTTGGAATTCTCTGTATACTCTTTCATTTTTACCCCTGTTGGTCATAACTTTTGAATTTACAGTTTAGTCCCTGTTTGGACTTAACTTCATATAATCCTCTCTTTGATGCTTCTAGCTTAACCCTTGGCCTGTTTCTACTCTTTTTTCTCTTTCTAGGCCCTCGAGACTTTACTGGAGTCTCTGACCTTGATTATACTGAAGCTCCTGAAAACTTTTATTTTGCAGTTTAGTCCCTGAAACTGTTTTAACTTCCTTTCTCATCTTTGGGACTTCTGCTCGTAGGGGTCTGGTAGCCTATCCAATTCAGGCTACTTTTGATGCTTCTAAGCCCAAAAGTCTGGATGTTACAGATGTCCATCTCCTCTTCCTCTTCAACTTGATCAACTCCCACTGCTTCTACTAAGCACTAATCTTCCACTACTCCATTACTTCTCTATTATGCCTTTAAACTTATAACTCACCCCCACTTCACATTTGTGTGGTTTATTGTCCACTATCTATCATTTAAGTAATAGTGTAACTTATATGTAAGACTATGCCTATAAATAGGTTATACCATTATATTGTGATGTAAGTGAAGCAAGTGAAGAAATATAATATCATTCTCTTATTTTCTTGTCTACATCTCTTCTCTAATCTACTTTCTTTATTGGTTAATTTCATAACATGTTATCAGCACGAGACTCTGCCATTTGAGTTCATGGCTTCTAGTTGATACACGTTTTTTTGTTCTTTAAATGAAGATAGTTTGATCTGAACTGTTTGGTAAGATTTCTCCAACTTATTTAAAGGAAATGACGGTTTTGCATATTAACCTTATTGATTCATTGACAACCAAATATTTTATTCATCATATTGAGATATGAAAATTTTTATTTTTATTTCTTACTTTTCTTATATTTTCATGATTCTACTATCCTTATACTTATTGATTTGCTATGAGATTTATATTCATCTATAACATTACTATATATGATTATCATCTCCGATATTGGTTAATTGTTGTATTAGAGAGTAAAATGTTAAACATATAAATAAATGGCTAATAGCCATTGTATTCTTGATTTTGTGATTAGATGGCCAAAAGCCACATCAAGTTTTAATGATTCTTTAATAAAAGACCATCTTATGGTTGTAATAGATGGCATGGTAAAATTGTCGCAATTTGATAATCTATATCAAATTAAGTCCTGAAGATTGATGGTTTAAAAACTTAAATCATACAAAAGAATTTCGTAGTTCTGAAAATTTTGTTATAGTCTGAAAGATTAATATTTGAGAAAATTGATGGTGTGCTATTGAAAGTAAGGAATATATGCATAAGAGTGTTAAAGAATATGATCACATTGTGTCAGTGTAACTGATAACTAAAAAGGCAATAATCTTGGGGCTTGACTATTGAATCATAACAGAAGAATTAGTAATAGCCCTATGATCAATATGATAAAATTATAAACGACTGTTATAATATGACCAGAAATCATATAGACAAATATGTATTAATTCATTGAAAAGCAAATGTTAAAAAAAATGGTTGTGGAATCAAAAAGACCATGTGATATGATGAAAATATTGAAGGTGATTCTAATACCTGAAGGTAATAAGTTGTGAAGAAATATAGATGCTCAAAGTATATATAAAAATAGAAAACAAATAAGTGTATGCCTAGAAGGCTATATGTATAATGTTTAATTTTTATCAATCTTTAAATTTATTGTGATTTGTGAGAAACAAATTATTATAAGAATTTGATATTGTGGTATTGATAAGTGTATGATATAAAACTAAATAGATCAAATAGACCCAAAAGTTACTAGTTATATTTTATTTATTTATATCTTATTAATATGATCTGATTCAATATTAGTTTTGAATATTTTAAATATCTATAGTATCTTGATCAATATTGATAAGTTTTGAACGTTAAGTCTTATTTGTACTTTATTTTTAAAAGTTCATTTTAAATATTCTTCATCATTTTTGTGTGTTCTTTATATGTATTGCAAGTTAAATCTGTGATACTCATAATTATTTGTTATTATATTAATAATATATTGAAATAAAGTTGTCTTTCATATTCTTCTTAAATTATATAGTTCCTGAAGAACTAGATGTAATAGTATTAATATAGTTCCAGAAGAACTAATACTGATTTTTTCTTATGAGCAGACAAAGTATTAATAGTGAAAAATATAACCCATAGATGTACAGCACAACTTTGGTTCTCCAAAGAGTGTAAATGTTATAGTACAATTGGATTAAAGTTCGTAACTATATATAAACTGGGAATTACTTGAGCTTCCATGCAAAAGATAGGTTACTGGCTTTAACCTATTATATGCTAGCAACTGTTTATGAAATATATGAATAAAGGAATCATATTTGAATGACTCAATCTTGAGGGAAAAATTGTTGGAACATAAGTATGAGTTGATATTGGATATATTTTTCATATCAATTTCATAAATAGATATCATCAATCATGTATTATATTAAAAAATTTATTGTTGGTAATAAATCATGGTACAGTAAACCAAAAGCTTACTGATATAATTAGATTTATTATTAGCATGACTTGTTTGATCATCTTAAACTATATGATGTAACAAATTATTGAAGATTATGTATTGATATCTATTGAAGAACTAGAAGATTCTTTTGAATAGCCAACATTTTTAAGAATTCCCATGTGTTGCTTGTTCTCAAAGAAAATTGATTATAAAATATCACTAGTTATGTTTTGTTTTTGAATGGATCACTATATTTCTGAAAATATATATGGGCTCATTTAGAAGCATATAAGCCAGACAAGTATTCAATATTTGATAGATGCATCTATATAAAATGGTAACATGTGTGATTGACATTAGTTTGCAACTTGAAGTTTGCAAAATTGTTTAGATAAATATTTTCGGACTATGTAATCCTAAAAACTTGATTTTAAAGATGCTAATGAATTTATATATCAGGCTTTTAATGTTGAAAAGCTTGCTTAACAAATTGATCTAGCAAAATCATTTGTTAATGCCTCTGTGAATAGCTTGATCAATATTTATGAGAACAATTTTTTTCATTTTAGTGTTGACATATTTGATTTAATATATTGCAGCATTTATAGACATTAAGGCAACAAAATTCTCCCAATAAAATTGGCTTTTGGTCAGGAGCCAGATATTTTTCATCTAAAAAAATTAAAATGTGCAATATTTATTCTTACCAATCCCCCACAATGCACATAAATGGATATTAAAAGAAAGTTTGGACATATGTTGGGTAAGAACATCCTTCTTCTTGTTTGCCTCTAAATGGAGCAAAACAATGCTCCTAAAGGAAGTAAATGGATTTAGGAGACTTATATTGCATAATTAGTTTACTGTTATTTGACAGAATTTTCCTAACATAAGGGGGAGAAATTGAGTAGCTGGAAAAGAGAATACATGGAATGCATTATTACTATCAAATACAGTCCTCATATATATCAGTATGGACCAGAAGTTCATCAAAATTGCATTCATGAAATGCTACAAAATATTTTACTGATCTAAATGAAAATTTTTAAATCTCTTATTCTGGCTGAAAATGGTCCTATTAGTATAAATAAAAATGAGACATTCCTGAAGCATAAGAGGTTGATCAGTTCCAATATAAGCATATTGAATAAAGAGGAGCATACAACTTAGAAGTTATATTGAGGAGGCATGTACTCTAAAAGAGTGTCAAGACATAACTAATTGTAAAACCCCAGAAGATGTTCAGGTACCTGAAAAGGAAGAAAGAGATCTTAACAAGTTATATCGCAAAAGGAAAAATGGAATCGAAAAGGTAAAGTTGTCGACAATGATTTTCATAAGAATATCATGTGATAAAAAGAGGATCTTATACATAGATCTATCATATAAAGTAGACATAAATTTGGCCAAGAACAAAAGTAAAAGGGAGAAGACACGATGAAAATATTATTTCGATATGTGAAAATGGACTTGCAGTCCGAACACATGAAATATAAAGTTTCTATAGAATATATGGACGTTTATATGAAAATAAAGATTTTCATAAATAATTATGATGAGACATATTACTTTGTGGTGGATATAATTTTACATATTTGAATAAATTGGCTGTTATGAAATGCGCTTGTTAGATATTATTATGACACATGGATGAGGATCATGAAATAGTAAAATTTACATGATTATCGTTGAAGGATCCAAAATATGCCAGGAGCAGATTTAAGAAAATATTTTAGTATATGAAATATTATGAAGATTAAAATAATTTCAGTATGTATCATCTATTTTATAGTTATGGATCAAAATATATGGAATTTCCTGAAGGATTTCACTTGCCAGAAGCATACAATTCAAGTCCTTGAGAAAGTACTTAATTAAATTAAATAAGTTGCTAGGAGCAATCAGGGCATATGTAGTATAACCGACTAAGTAAATATTGGTTGAAGAAATGATATAAAAGTAATATAATTCGCCCATGTATTTCTATGAAAAATTTTTTAAAATGAGTTTGTTATAATTTTTGTTTCCATTGATGACATAAATATCATCGGAACTCATGAAGAGTTCATAAAGGCTATAAATTGTTTACAAGAAAGAATTTGAAATGAAGGACTTGGGAAAAAAAAGTTTTGCCTCGGATTGCAAATTGAATATTTGAGAAATAAAAATTTTTGTGTATCAAATAATTCATGCAAGAAAGGTCATAAAGTGTTTTTATATGGATAAATCACATCCATTATGTACTTTGATGGTTGTGAGATTTGTAGAGGTGGATAAAGAACTTATATATTCTGAGAAGATGATGAAGAACTACTTGGTCCAGAAGTACCAAATCATAGGTCCAGAAGTATCATATCATATCTTATCAGTCACGCATAACCTAACATATCATTGGCTATTAACTTATTGGTAAGATACAGTTCTTCACCAAAGACATTAGAATATAATTCTACATTCTTTTCTGATTCACATGCTGGTAATTCTAAATGGAGTATTTGTCTCATAATATTTAAAAGATGGTGAAATTTATATCTAGTAAATCTGTTCAAATAAAAATCTAGCAGATTTGTTTACCAAGTCACTTCTTATTACAATATTTAAAAAACTTGTTCATGATATTAGATGTCACAGACTCAGGGATACCAATTAGTGTTATCAAGAGGGACAGTTAATACATGTTATACTCTTTTTTCCTTGTCTATAGTTTTTCTCACTGGGTTTTTCTAACAAGGTTTTTAATGAGGTAGCACTAAATAGTGTATCAATAGATGTGTACTCTATTTCTTCAGCTAGGTTTTTGTCTCACAGGGTTTTTCCTAGTTGAAGTTTTTTAATGAGGCATATCCTTGTATAATGGACATCCAAGGGAGAGTGTTATGAATATTATCAAATGTGAATGTCCATCTCCCCTTCCTCTTCAACTTCATCAACTCCCACTACTTCCACTAAGAATTAATCTTGTACTACTTCATTACTTTTCTATTATGCCTTTAATCTTATAACCCACCCCCACTTCACATTCGTGTGGTTTATTATCCACTATCTATCATTTAAGTAATAATGTAACTTATATGTAAGAATAAGCCTATAAATAGGGCATGCTATTGTATTGTGATATAAGGGAAGCAAGTGAAGAAATACAATATCATTCTCTTATTTTCTTGTCTACATCTCTTCTCTAATCTACTTTCTTCATTGGTTAATTTCATAACAATAGCAATAAAATTACTTGTGGATAAATTACATGTTCATGAATTCCGTTACTTATTTTTTTTCTAACCTTAATTCACTTATTTATAAAAGCATAATTGGATTAATGAGTTGTCTTGTCTAACCCATTTTAATGGAAAAAATAATCCCTTGTTTGTCTTATAATTGGATGAAACATTTTATAATTTTAATACATTCGTTCGAATATATCATCACATAACTGTATATAAATGAACCGCTTTCATTTAGGTCAATAGACAAATGAACGTGCCTTTAATTTCATCCCTTTAGTTATCAATATACATGCACAAAAATAACTAATTAACTAAAGTTGTCTACTGTATAAACCAATTAAGTTATATACTTGTGTTATTCATGGAGATGGTCTTCAATTACATTTTGACGAATGAATCTATCATCAATACATCAATTTTGAATATAGTATTCATTAGAATTTATTATTAGAAGGGCTAATAAATGAAACATTCTCATTTGGTATAGTGATGAGTGAAAATGCATTTAATTTCACCCATTCAGTCATCAATACAACTATAACAACAATTAACCGAAGTTGTTCTTTTTTTTTTCATTGGCTAAAAATTTATGCAAGTTGGATCCCGGAGATATAAAGTTGTTTATTGTATTAACAAATAAAGTTATTCATTGAGATGGTTTTCAATTTCATTATGATAATGAATCTACGATCGATACATACATTTTGAATAGACTCATCAAAATCTGTCATTATAACTACATGACTTATATGCTTCCTTTAATCCACAATATAAGTTATTTTAACTAATTCATCAATATTAAAAAATGGTGCTTATTAAACCTATCTGAATTTGAAACTTTTTTCCAATTTTACCTATATTAAACGAGGTCATGAAAGAGAGAGAAAAATATGAAGAGTTACTTCTCTTATCCTATTTATAAGGCACTTCCAACATGTTTCACACAGATCAAGAAAAACCTTAAACTACATTAACTCTTCATTAAAATATAGCAACTTTCCAATTTTACCCCTATTTAATATATACGCCTTTAAAAAAAACTATCTATACTATAATAAATAAAGGACAATGTAGTACATTCATAGTAAAAATTTAATAAAGTAACTTATAAACAAGACAAAAAAAACTTTTTCTCTCTCTGTCTTATAAATAAGACTAGAAGAGCACGTTAAAGCATTAATTGTAAGGACAAAAATTAATAAGTAAGTATTAATTACTTGGCAAGTGAGTTAACCAAGCCATTTTTCTAGGACGGACAATAAATGAACCACTTTTGTTGGATAAAGTGATTAATGAATATGCATTTAATATATGAATGAACCACTCTCATTGGATAAAGAAATTAATGAATATGCATTTAATTTTACACATTTACTCATCAAAACATGCATTAATCAATTTAAAGTTATTTATTTTATTAACCAATAACTTATCTAATGGAGATGGTCTTCAATTACATTTTCATGCATTCACCTGGTAATAATTGTAACATCCCAAAATTTCTAACATAGAAATAGGGAAATATGTCACACCCTGATATGTTTAGCATGATTAATAAAGAAATTAGGGTTGACCAAGGCCAGGTGAGATAAAAGATAGATAAATAGCACAGTAATTGAAGTGAGAACTAAAAAAGGACTAAATTGTCATTTTTAAAATGATTGGTCTATAAAGGGTATTATTGTAATTAGTATCCAAAAATCCTAAAAATTTCCAATAAATCATGGAAAATAGGATTAATGCTGTAGAACAATATTTGAGGTCTAGGAAGTAAATACAGGTTGAAAATAATTTATTAAAAAATTATTTTAATTATTAATATTCTGGCTAAATTAAGGAAAATTAGACAATATTATTTATTAAAAATATCTAGAAATCTCAAACAATTATGAAAAATTAACTAAAATTCATTTAGGAATTATGAAAATTTATAAAATTATTTCCAACCCTAAATGATGAGGAGGTTAGCTTTAATTGAATTTAGAGCTAAATTAATATCAGTAGATTGTCTGTTTTTACAGAAAAGGCAATTTAAGGAGTTATAGAGGGAGAAAAATTAAAAAATTAATCAGAGAAGTTTCTTTTATTGAGATATAATTAATGATGAGCTGATATAAGAATTTTGAGATATTAGAAATTTTCAGCCATCAGATAAAATAAACAATTACTATATTAAGATTCAGTTGATTGTCAGGATAACAGGGATGATAAAATTTCCTAAAGATTGCCAAGGACACATGACATGCCCAAATTGGCCAAGAAAGGGAAAAAGAAAATAAGAAAGAAAAAGGAAAAGAAAATAATAAATCGAGTTAGATTAAAATCTAATTAAGGATAAGTAAGATGATTAAGGTTAAGCTATCTTCCATAAGATCTTGACACATGGCAAACATGGTTCATTGGATGGCTAGGATTTAACTATCTCTCTTTGAAAAGTCAAAAGTTTCTAGAAGGGTAATTAGCCAAGTTAATCAAGGAATTAAGAGAGTCAACCTTGATTAAAGCCTAATTAATTTTAATGGATAAAAAGAGATGATATAAGCCCTAATGACTCATCATTCAAGTGTCAACATACTAAGCCACATAGCCTAAGATTTGTACATTTGAAAAGAGGTAAAAATTAGAGGGCCAAGATTAAGTCTAACGTAAGAAGGGCATATGGGGAATTCATGAAATTTGAAGCCTATAAATACCCCTCCCACATGTTCATTTCGTGCAAGACCAAATGAGTGGGGAATCTCTTGCTAATTTTCATTTAGAGAGAGAAAGAGAGGAGTTCTAGTGAGAGGAAGTCATTTGGAAGCAAGGTAAGCTTCTACAACTCTTCTATTTCAAGTTATAATGGTGATATGTTGGTTTTAGGCTATTTTAATGATGATGGAAAGTCATTTTTATGAAGGGAAGTGCTGCTCAAATTTCCTCAAAATAGATAAGAAGGGTTTATGTTATGTATGGTTAAGATTAAGCATGATTAAAGGTTGAGGATTAAGTGATTACATATTAGTTTAGTTGAAAATCCTTTTCCCTATAATTATATATATGGTTCGGCCAAGTCAAGTTCAATGGGAACATATTAGATTTTCATAAAACTAACATGATAAATGGATTCTACATGAAAAATTATTTAGGAAAGGCCCAAGAAAGTTCAATAATCAAAGCTAGAAAAATAAACCCTAAAAATCAAGAAAAAGGGGTTTAAGGGGTTAAGTTATGAAGTTGTGATAATAATTAATGTTGTGTCATTAGTTGCCTAATAGGCTATACAAAACAAAAGGGCAAAGATCTAGTCAAGAGGAAGAAGTTCAAGAGGGAGCAAAACAATCAAGGTAGCTTTGCAATTCATTATATTAGAGTGTCACCTTACTTTGTATGATTATGGCTATGTGTCTTGTTAACTTGTTATGCTATGAGGTGGACGAGAATGTTATGTTATATGATGTTGCTTTCATACAATTTATGCCTTGGCTTATGCTATGTTGAGTGCTATGAATGTTATGATGATATGTCATTGCCGTAGCATGAATATAAAGTTAAAGTACGCATGCATGTAGCTTAATTTACAATGTATTGTGTGACCTTGATAATGTATGCAATTGCTACTAAGATTCTCTAAGTATCTTACCCCAATATTTAAACAAACCCTAGGGCCTTCAACAACTAAGGGCAAAGGAAAGGAGTTGGCTCTTACTTGAAGAGGTAGTAAGCTATAGTGACTTTATATGGCTCTGAACCTTTCTATTTTGGAAGAATGCAATATTAAGCATGTTTTAAGTTTCTAATAGCATGATTAAGGTTAGAAGTATACAGGCATGATTTGAATAGTCCAAGCATGTTAGAGATAGCTAGTATAGCTAATGAGAGTATGTTATGATATTAAGTGGTGAATTAAGTTCAGTTACCCTTTCAAAAGGGGTAAAAAGTCAACTAAAATGGATCAAAGTTTGACCAATGACCATTTGAGTAAACAAGTGATTTAGGTTATGAAATTTGGCAACCAAAGAGATCTGATTTTTCTCTTTAAAATGAGAGGTAGTTTGTCCAATTCTGATAACCGAGCAGAAAGTTATGTCTTTCCAAAGTTAGGAAAAAATAAAGTACAAATCTGAAAATGACCAAATAAATAGTAATTTTTTCAAAGAAAATTGGGCTTGAATTTGAAGGAAATCAGTCCAGAAACTATTTTTTCTCAAAATTTTAACCAAAGAACTTTCCATAGAACTTGGAATCACTCAATTTTGATTTTTTTACAATTAATTATGAATTTTCAAAGTTTATCACATTTTAGGGTGACAATGAATAGTAACCCATAAATGAAAATTTTCAAACTTGATTTTTCATCACTTGTAGTCTTCAAAAGTGATTCCAAATACTTCCACAAGGAAAGTTATGTGGTATAAACATAAAGTGTTACAATAATAATTGAATACACACACATACTAACTTTTGCAAAAATCCAAATACCACCAAATTATAATATAAAACAAAATCATTTTTAAAGGCTTTATTTCAATCTTATTTCTGGTTTAAAGCTATGGTTTAAGTTTTCCTTGTGAGGTCAAATAAGTTTATGCTAAGTAAAAATTGACCTTATTCATACAAGATAACATTTTTAACATTGCGTAAATAATAATAATAATCTACAAATAATCTATAAACAAATCAGGGACTACTGGTATAGATAACGAATAATATAAGGACATAGCAGTCTTTAGTTACAAATGACATGAAATAAAAATTGCTGATACATCTTTCATTTTCAGAGCAAGAAAGTGCAAGCCTTTAAAACATCAAATTCAATGGATTTCCCGTCTAATTCATTTAACTTGTTTTTTTTTTTTTTAACGAAAGAAATGTATATTATATTATTCATTTCTGTTGAACGAATCATTTTGAGTACATGCAACTAAATCTTTCTTCATCATGAAACACTCATTGGATAAAAACCATTAATGGACATGCATCCACGCCCTTTTAGGCCCTTTTTTTTTTCCTTGCTAGACAAACATTTTTAGTCATTAACACTCCAATAAAGTTATTCATGAGATAATTGTAACATCTTAAATTTTACTCCACGAACTTAAATATTTAAAAAAAAAGGGTTCAAATTGTTATTTTCTCTATTTTATTTTGGATTTTTGACTTTAGTTTACCTCGAGTGACTTCTTTTTACCTTCTCCTAACGTTTTTTTTCCTCTTCTCCTTCTCTCTCTCCGCGTTCATTTCGCTAGCAGCGTCGCTCATCTCTCCCTCCTTTCTCCATCATTTCAGATAATTTTGGTAAGTAAAACTGTTTCTAATTACAAAACTTCATTCATGAAAGTTGTTATACTCAGTCAGATCTATCTAATGATAGTAATTTTGTGTTGTTTAGAGAAAATTTTTGCTATAGAGTTCGGAGCAAGTATTTAGTTTTGATGAGTGTTAACCACAGCATTGTAGATCTGTTATAGTAGATTATTTTTACCGGTTTAGATTTATCCATTTGTTGATTTTAGTATTTAAAAATCAATTTTTAATTAAAAAAATATGTTATTTATGAGATATATCATACTTACTCCGATTAAAATTAAGTTAAATAATTTATTTGGGTTGTTTGACATATTATTGAGATTTTGATCGGTTTAATTTTATTTATTGGGTAACTAGAGGTTTTAAAATAATTATTGTAGTTAAAATTTATTATTTATGAAAATACATATATGCCATTAAAATTTTGATTAGATCATTTATATATATAAAAATTTGAGACACTATTAAATTTTTTTATGGTTCGGTTTTGAGGTTTAAATTTCAAATTAGATTTTTAGAATTTAGAATATAGTAATTTCATATTTAGAAATTTTGAAAAATTCCTTTTATTAAAGTAAATAAGTTGGAGGATGTAAATAAATAATTTGGCTTGTTAGAAAATTATCAGTCAGTTCTATAGTACTTAATTTTGGGTTATAAGAGTTGTGAGAATTTAGAATGAAAATCAAATTAAATTAGGAATTTAACTAATATATAAGCTTAATTAATTAATTAATTAGTTTATATTAATATGTGGTTGTATTAATTGTGTAAATTAATTATTGGTTGAGCAAAGAGTTGACCTCGTGATAATCCTTCTATTACTTTGACGAGAGGTAACCACTTTTCACTTGTTATATGTGCTAATATATTATTTGTGAGTATTTTTCTATTTTTGAATAATATTTGTTATTTGAAATTCGAGTAGATATATTATATCTTTTGAGCTATGAAAATAGTCTTGTGGGATTTTTGGAATTGTGATTGAGAAGTTTGGAAAAGATATATGATTTATATCTTATGGATTATACTGAGAAAAGATTAAGACATTTTTCATTATGTTGTGAATGATTGGTTGTTATTTGGATTTTGGATTGAGCGCTATCCTACCACGTGGTAAGGCCGCCATTAGTGCACATTAGTTGGCTTCTTCCTTCTTCCCCTATAGTGAGAGATAAGCCTTTGTGGCTTCTTATTCATCTCCCAAAGTGAGGGATAGGCCCATATGTTTGATTGATTCCCCATAGTGAGGGATAGACTTGTGTGGCCTGTGTGTTGGCCCCCATAGTGAGAGTTTGGATGATTGAAATTATATTTCTATGGATATATTTATATTTCTCAAGATTTAATAATTATCCCACTTGACACCTCACGAGCCCATGTTAGTATATATGATGAGTTGGAAAGTTGGTTACTGATGCGTTTGTCTCACCCCCGTGGTTTAACATTTTTCAGGTGATAGTTCAGGTGATGATCTGTCAGGGAAGGCCTCGGAGGCTTAGTGTGCTATCACAGCTTGTATAGCCTCCCTCCGTTTGTTTTATGTGCTAAATTATTATATATTGCCGCATATGGCTCATCTATTTTGATGTTGTGAACTAATATATTTGATTATTGCTAATTAATGAAAGAGCTGTTAGAAAGCTAGAGGTCTTTAAGACTTTGTACGTGACATTCGTTTAAAAGTATGAGTTTTGTTTGGGCTAAGGTGGAATGATATTTCTAGACGTTGGAAGTCCAAGGCCCAAGTTAAGTATCGACATGCTCGTGATATAAGTTTATTTCTTCTTTTCTATCATGGTTAATCTTTCAAATAAATTGAAATTTTGATCTAAATGGGTTTTAAAAGAATGGTCGTCACAATTTGGTATTAGAGCCAAAGATTCTGCGAACTGAGTTGCATTACATTACATTTAGTGGCAATATATAATAATCTCACATAACCTTCCTTGTTAGTTTGTGTTGGTGCTTAACTTTACTTCTTGTTTCTTTTAGTGGATTCCATCCTTAGGTGGGGAGGATGATATAGACACGATCCCAACAAACCAATTCGGGTGGGAATGAATCTACAAACCCGCATAATCAACCACTGAATCCTTTGTAGTTTGACTAAGAGATCTTACTGCAACAGCTAAAAGAAGTGGCAGTTATTGTGATAGATACGAGGGTAAGGAAACTAGAGGAAGACTTAAGAAGTAAGAAAGTTGTGGAAGAGTTCGAAGAGAGTTGGCTTCCTAAGCCGTTTGTGGGTAATTTTGGAACCCACACAGTTTCTATTGAAGAAACCAGAGAACAGAGTAGCTTGTAAGGGTGATAAGAGAAAAAGGAGACTGTGAAGCTTAAAAGTGTATGGAAGCACATAGAGCGTCATCATGCAAAGACTTTTTATGGGAGTATGGATCCTAATAAAGTTAGTGCATAAGAAGGAGTTTATTACCAAGTACATGGACCTCTCCAAACATGTTACCTACTTGCAGTAAAAAGATAACACAGAGTGAATGGCCCAGCAATAGATGGAATAGGCAAGGTCAGAGTTGAAGTAACAAATGGCTTTATATAAGTTTAAGAGTTGCAAGGATACCTACATGAAACTCAGGATAGTAGCTCACGGGGCTTGAAAGGTAAAGAAGAGCCAGCTCCGGATAGTCAAGGTAGGTTCTCTAGTTTTGTAAGGCTAATGGGAAGAATTAATAAGAAGAACCATACTGGGGGAAACTAGAACCCCTATCATTATTTTTTTATATCCCAATCTAGTATTAATGAACCCTATCAGAAATATGAAGATGTGCATTTAGAACAATGCCAGGAGTGTTATCAGCGCCACAAGTAAGGGTATATTGTTTGTAATTGCCTAGAAGCTAGGTAGATTCCTCAGAGCAATCATTCCACTATTTCAAGACATGTTCTTAGGATGACCTAAGAGGAGGTTGGGATATCCCTTGATCCTATTAGAAGTACAGTTCACTTTAAGGACATGATATGTTCATCTTGTTGAGTCGGGTGCTATGTATTTCTTTTTATTTGTTGAGGGTACTAAAAGTTTAATTCATGTATGATTGATTTGTTCTGTTTGCTGCTTAAGGACATCGATGTGATTATAGACATTGATTAGTTATTAGCTAGTGATGTCGTAAGAGACTTGTGACTTCTTCCCTTTGTACTGTGTTTATTGAGGTCATTATAGATTCCACACTATGGTTGCCTACTCAAATGAATAAGTATAAGTGCATTTAAGAAAGTGGCCAATGTGTATGGCATTCTTCTCTGTCAATAGGGACAAGGAGGTCATTATTAAAAAGATTGAGGTGAAAATATTTATTTAATTGAGAGTTACATTACAGGGTTCACTAGTGCTGTTAGTAAGAAACGAGGACTGCAACATATGATTATGTATTACCAGCCACAATTTGAAAAGTGACCAAATGGATATTTTGAATGGATTTATGGATGTAATTTTAGATGAAATGCTAAGTGTACTTCTAGGACATGAGGTGGAGTCCCCTTTTGAGTTGGAATAAGGAATAGAGCATACCTCAAAGGTCCTTTATGTGAAATATTACCATCCAAGTTGGAAATGTTGAAAGGGGAGAGTGAGAATCTACCAGTTTATTATGCCTAGTGTTTTTCCTTCCAGTTCTTAGGTTTTGTTGTGAAGAAAAAAAAAAGATAATAGCTTGAGGTTGTGTATTGATTACTATAGATTCTAATTTATTTAATTATAAGGTATATAGTGGTGTTTCAAATTTTAGATTCATATGAAAATTTAGAGATATTATTCTTGATTAAGGTTAATTGAGGATTAGCGATATTATGAATAATGATTTGAAGTTATATCTTTCAATATTTCAAGCAGTCTTGGAGTATGAAAATTTTGATGGATTTAAGTTAATTACTTGGCTTATATAAAATGCTTAGTCAATTTAGTTTTGTTATGATTTAGGTTTTGATGATTTGGAGTTATAGTTTGTGGTTAGAAGAAAGTTTTATGGAGATTGGTAATATGATATTTTGAAATAAGGTTTAAGGATCGGTTTATATTTGTTTGACTGAATATTTTGGGATTTGGTATGCTCGAGGTTAATAGTTCTAAATGTAAATTGGGGATTGTCGTGAATGATTATTATTAAGGTTAACGAATGGATTTAATGGGCTATTTAAATAGAGGAAATAATTATTATATCCTTTTATTGAGGAATTGAAATTGGATTGACAGTTAAATATTTGGAGTTATCGTGGATTGTGAGATATGAGGGTTGATCTTGTATTAATAGTGTTTTTCTTAAAGATTTAGAGATGTTATCCTTCGGGTACTTAATTTCTGTTCTTTAGTGATAATGAAAGTCTAAAGTATCAAGTAGACTAGAAAAGTTGGACAACGATAGTATAGATAGATGAAAATCTTTAAAGACTATGACTTTGAACTTAAAGTGTCACTCAAGTAAAGCTATCGTGGTTGCTGATGCATTGAGTAGGAAGACAGTGTTTGTGTTTCATATGAGGTTAGAGGAGTTCTATTGTTCAGTGGGGTTGAGACATCTGTAAGTGATGCTTGAGACATCAGATACTTTGCAGTCAAATATGAACTCTTTAAGGATTTGAAGGTAGCACAAATGAAAGATGAATGATTATTGAGTATTTGAGACGTATTGGGAAATGGGGATGTGCCAGACAATGACATTAGAGAAAAAGAAATCTTTAAAAAAAAAAACTAGAAGAAGAAGAGAACTTGCATCCCTAATGATGATGAGATTAAGAAGACCATTAAAAAAAAAAGTTTTATCAGAGTAACTATTCGATGAATCCAGGAATAACAAAAATGTATAATGATTTAAAAAGAAACTATTGGTAGCCGAAACTGAAAAAAAATGTGACAAAATTCGTGATGTAATGTTTGACTTGTTAAAAAGTCAAGATAAAGCACAAAAGTCTCCAAGACTATTCTAAAATTTAGATATTCCTCAAAAGAAGTGAGATAAAATTTTTATAGATTTTATTACTAGTTTGTCAAGGACACCAGCTGGATATGACGTAATATGTGTGATTGTTGACAGATTGATTAAGTCATCACGCTTCTTACCCTTAGAGCCAATTACTCTTTAGAGTGGTTAACATAATTGTATACTGATAAAATAGTTTAACTTCATGGAATACCAGAATCCATCATATCTAATCGAGGTCTAAGATTTACATCGGACTTTTAGAGGTTTTTACATGGAGCCATGGATACTAAGTTAAAGTACAAGTACTGCCTACCACCTCAGACAGATGGACAAAACGAGAGGATGATTTAAACCCTTGAAAATATGTTAAGAGCTTTTGCTATTAAGTTGAAGGATAGTTGGGACAGTCACCTAGTGTTAGCAGAATTTGCCTATAACAATAGCTACTATACTAGCATTTAGATGGCATCGTACGAGGCATTATATAGGAAAAAGTATAGATCTCCACTTTGTTAGATTGAATTAAGTGAAAGAATAATTATTTGCCTAGATTTAGTAAATATCATAACTAGAAAGAGTGAGCTCATTAAGTAGAAGCTGTTGACAGCCCAAGGTCGATAGAAGAGTAATGCAGATTGTTGGAGGATGTAACATCCTAAGTTTAATCGGGTTTTGATAGCCTCTTTTGGGTTGATTTTCAGGATAGATTAGTGATTTAATCTTGATCTTGGTGTTTAGGTTGGATTTGAGGTTGGTTGGAGGAATAGGTGAACGTACCCCTCTCAGGGTATGTTCGCCGCGGCGAACCGGGGGTTTCAGAGGGGAGTGTCTTCTCGGGAAGGTTTGGCCGCGGCGAAGTCTTGGGGACGCCGCGGCGAAGTTGTTCTGGTGAGCGAGGCTTCCCTCTCGGGAAGGTTTCGCCGCGGCGAAGGTAGGGTATGCCGCGGCGAAGGTTGTCTGGGCGAGCGAGAGTTTCCTCTCGGGAAGCTTTCGCCGCGGCAAAGATTGAAGTTCGCCGCGGCGAAGTCGGTTTTTCAGGCGAGTAATCCCTCTCGGGATTAGTTCGCCGCGGCGAAAGGTCGCGATTCTATATAATCGCTGGAGGGTTCAGATGTGCGAAAATTGGAAAATCTGAAGGAGGAGAGAGAAGCTCTGCTAGGGTTTCGTGGAGGAGGCTTGAGAAAGGCATTTCTAAGGATCCATTACCTCAAGTAAGTGATTTTAACCTCTAATCTTCTTTCTTTCTTGAAATTCCATGGAATTTATGAGGATTTTTGGTGGAACCCTAGGATTTTCTAGGTTGTGATGGAATTGAGGTTTTTGACCGATTGTTTTGAGTTTAATTGATTGCATTGGGTTAGTTTAAGTATTTAATCGGTGTAGTTTTCTTAGATTTAAAGAATCTTGAATTTTGGAGTTAGGGTTTATGGAATTGGATGATTTGGGATTGAGGATGATAATGTAGAGATTGATTTTTGAGTTTTGTGAATTGGGTTATGTTAAGGAGGGTTAATTGGATGTTTAATCGGTTTAGATTTGTTGTTGGGACCTTAATTGCTCAAATGGGTTGTTGGAGGTTGAATTCCTATAGTGGGCCCTTGAGGTTTGAACTATAATTGATGCTTGGAAGGAGACTTAATGTTTTAATAGACTTTGAGGACTTTGGAGTGTTGTTTTGATAGTTATACCCCCTTGAGTTGGGTAGAGTTTTGATGGGAGATAGGAATTTTGTGTCCCCAAGTGTTGTTTTGGCCACATTATTAGTTTGAATGCTAATATATGTTGGTTGTGTGTTTGTGTGCTTGTGTAGACCAGTTGTGAGTCTTGGTGGTACGCGGGGCCACTTTGTTGATTGTTATTCCTTGCTCAGGCGAGAGGTAACCACTTTCCAATCCTTAGTACTTGCTTCTGTGGTATTGTGAGTAGATCTGTGTTTTGTGCTCCAAATAGTAATTGTGTTCGAACTATATGTTGCATATAAAAATGGAAAACCGTCTTGTGGGGTTTGGATTTATGATGAATGAATTTGTGGAATTGTGAAAGATATGCCACTGAATGAGATTAATTGTGAAATGATTATTACTCTTGATTATGATTTGAGCATGATGCATTAATTGGGAATTTGGTGAGAGTTTGATAGTTACTACCACGTGGTAAGGCCTCCATTAATGCATGATGGTTGGCTCTTTACGTCCCCCATAGTGAGGGATAGGCCTTCGGGCTCATTACGTCCCCCAGAGTGAGGGATAGGCCTTTATGGCTCCTTACGTCCCCCATAGTGAGGGATAGGCCGGGTTCGGCTCCTGAAAATCCCCCAAAGTGAGGGATTTGGTTGATGGGATTGCATCATTGCACTTGCATAAATTGTTGTGGCTATCATTATGTATTATTTGTGAACTGCCCCACTTGACACCTCACGAGCACCTATTTAGTAGTACCTAGTATTGGAAAGGCTGGTTACTGGGACTTTGTCTCACCCCGTGGTTTACAATGTTTTCAGGTGAAGGTTCTAGGCGTGGACCTTCGGGAAGAGACGCAGAGGCTTGAGCTGGGTTAGCTTTAGGCCTCTAGCATTTGTATATGTATGAGTAGTAGTTATATTGCCACATTTAGGACCGCTTTTTGGTATCTTTGATTTCCCGGCCTTGTTGTAAACTGGATAGAATGTATCTCCCTATTTTGGTTGGCCGGAGGCCATTGCTATTGTTTTATGGAATTGTTTTACTTGGTGGAAAACCAATTGAATGGGCTGATTTTTGGGTGTATGTTGTTACCCGGGCCAGAGGCTCGGAGGCCCAGTGAATATGAATGGATTATTTTAGTTGCGTACAACGTTTTACGGGTTGACCCGAGTTTGAAAGTTAATTTCTAAAAATATGAAATTTTCCTTCTACTATGGTAGCTTGTTTTAACAATCTTCTTTTTCTACCATAGTAGTGGTGTTATGATGAGATTATAATGTATTGAGGTTAGGGGTTTTACAAATTGGTATTCAGAGCCGGTTTGTTTCTTTGAAATTGTTTCTTTTCCTAGTGGCAATATACATACTTCATACATACCTTCCCTGTTTGTTTTGTGTTTCCTTTCTTTCTTTACTAATGAGGGTTTCCATCCTTAGTTGGGGAGAGGAAGGATGGTACGGACACGTCAAACAGATCCAACCGGTAATGGACCGCCTCAAGAGAATGAGGCCTTCCTAAGACAAATGAGGGAGATGATGACGGCGGTGGTGGATGAAAGGTTGAGAAGTTTGAAGAAGACTTCACGAGGAAGCACCAAGAGTCGGTCAATCAAGAGGACCGAGAGAATGAGGTGACTATAGAAGCACGGGGAGTAGGAGAAAGAGGGGTTAGGAGCGGTGATCGAGCTGAAGATTTACCTCAGAGGGAGGAGTATCGAGCGGTTAGCCAGGGAGGAGATACTTCAGAGGGAGTGATTTACCCTCCGCTGCTGAATGACATCACCAAAGTATGGAGAGAGGTGCATCGTCATGATCCTCCCCAGTTCAAGGGAAGTTTGGAACCGTCAGATGCAGAGAAGTGGATTGAGCGGATGGAGACAATCTTTACTGCTGTTCCTTGTCTTTCCCCGCTCAAGGTACAAGTGGCGGTCACCTATCTTGTGGAGCAAGCAAGGCATTGGTGGGATAGTGCAAGACCTTCTGATATATCTCAGTTGGATTGGGATACCTTCAAGCGGATGTTTTATGACCACTTCTTTCCAAAGGAGTTGCGGATGGAAAAGCAATTCCTGTTCTATTCCTTAAAGCAAGGAGAAATGCACGAGGATCAATTTATCACAAAGTTTATAGACCTGGCGAAGTATGTGCCTAGGCAGACGGAAGATCATTCACTCTGGTTAGCTCAACAGTTGATGAACCGTGCAAGGCCGGAGTTGAAGCAGCAGTTGGCCCTGTTAGAGGTCAAGACCTTCGAGGAGATGTGTGTGAAGCTGCGGGTTGCAGCTAGAAGGACAAGAGAGGTGGTAGAGGCAAGGAGGGCCGAGAACCAAGCTAGAGCCGCCCGTTATCCTGGCCCTACAGGAGGAGTAGGGAAGAGGAGTCAATACAGCTCTGGGAGCTCGAGTAGCTCAGGAAGAAACCAAAACCAAGGGCAGAATCAAAGGGTGAACGCTCAGAGGGGCTTTATGCAGAGGCGCCAGAATCCAAACAATCAAGCTAGCAGGGGACAGGGCTCCCGTCGGATCTTCAGTGGCCACCCCGAGTGTTACTGGACCGTGCCCCAGATGCGGGGGTAGGCATGCGGGGCAATGCTGGGAGTGCTTTCGATGCCACCGGTGGGGACATATTGCCAGAAACTGTCCAGAGAGTCAGCCGACACCTCCAGCTGGTCGTTCTACCGTTCCAGGACGTGTCTATGCGATGACAAACGAGGAGGCTTCTGCATCTCCAAACTTGATTCGAGGTAACATTCTACTTGAGGGACATGTTATTTCTGCTTTGTTTGACTCGGGTGCTACGCACTCCTTTATTTCTGTGGACTGTGCTCAGAAGTTGAGCTTGCCTGTGGTTGAGCTACCTTATGACTTAAGAGTGTCTACTCCTGCTGGAGTCACTGTTGTAACTGGAAGAGCGTGTCTAGAGCTTGCACTTCAGTTTGAGAATCGAGATTCTACAATAGATTTGTTCTGTCTACCTTTGAAGGGTATCGACGTGATTATTGGCATGAACTGGTTGATGGCCAATGGAGCAATCCTTGATTGTAAAAGGAGGTTGGTGACAATTCCGGTAGGTGCTTTATGTGCTGAGTTGTCAAGTGGTCCGGTTTTGTTGTCAGCTGCTCAAGTAGAGAAGGCGGTGAGGAAAGGGTGCCAGGCCTTCATTGTCTTCTTTTCGATTAGTGAGGATGAGGCAGGAGGAATTGAGCAGATAGCTGTGGTGAGGGACTACCCGAAGTGTTTTCAGACGAGGTTGCAGGACTACCTCCAGAGCGAGAAGTGGAGTTCTCCATCGAGTTGGTTCCGGGAACCACCCCAATCTCCAAGGCTCCCTATAGAATGTCTCCTTCAGAGTTGGTCGAGTTGAAAAAGCAGCTAGAAGAATTGCTAGAAAAGGGACTTATCCGACCAAGTGTGTCACCGTGGGGATCGCCGGTTTTGTTTGTGAGGAAGAAAGATGGTAGCTTGAGGCTGTGTATCGACTACCGACAATTAAACAAGGTCACAATCAAGAACAAGTACCCGTTGCCTAGAATTGATGACCTATTGGACCAATTAGTCGGAGCATCAGTTTTCTCTAAGATTGATCTGAGATCAGGATACCATCAGTTGAGGGTACGAGCAGAGGACATTTCGAAAACGGCTTTTCGAACTCGTTATGGACATTATGAGTTTTTGGTGATGCCTTTTGGACTGACAAATGCTCCAGCTGTCTTTATGGACTACATGAATCGGATCTTCCGACCTTATTTGGACAGATTTGTGGTAGTGTTCATCGATGACATTCTGATTTATTCTAGAAGTGAGGAAGAACATCGAGAGCATCTTCACATCGCACTACGGATATTGAGGGATCACTAGTTGTATGCTAAGCTGTCAAAGTGCGAGTTTTGGTTAAAAGAAGTGAAGTTCTTGGGTCATGTGGTGTCAGCTCAGGGAGTAGCAGTGGATCCTAACAAAGTGGACGCAGTACTTAAGTGGGAAGTCCCCAGATCGGTAACTGAGGTACGGAGTTTTGTGGGTTTAGCTGGATACTATCGGAGGTTCATCCAAGGATTTTCTCAGATTGCAATGCCGTTGACCAAGTTAACCAAGAAGGATCAACCGTTTGTTTGGACGGAGGAATGTGAATCAGCGTTCCAAGAGCTGAAGACCAAGTTGACTACAGCTCCAGTGCTTACTCTTCCAATCCCCGGAGTACCTTATGTGCTTTACACCGATGCGTCACTAAAGGGTTTGGGTTGTGTGCTAATGCAGAACAATAAGGTGGTGGCATATGCTTCCAGGCAGCTAAGGCCACATGAGGAAAACTACCCAACCCATGACTTGGAGCTAGCGGCAGTAGTTTTTGCACTAAAGATCTGGAGGCATTATTTGTATGGCTCCCAGTTCGAAGTCTTCAGTGACCATAAAAGTTTGAAATACTTGGTGGATCAGAAAGAGTTGAACAACCGGCAGCGTCGTTGGATGGAGTTCCTGAAGGACTATGATTTTGAGATTAAGTACCATCCTGGAAAAGCAAATGTGGTAGCGGATGCTCTGAGTAGAAAAGCAGTGCATGTGTTCTGTATAAGCTTAAAGGAACAATTCTTGCTCGAGAAGTTGTTAGAGATCCCAATTGTACCGTCGGAGCAGGCTACTTTATGTGCAGTGCTTGGAGATTATGAATTCTATCAAGATTTACGAGCGGCTCAATGGGAAGATGATCAGTTGGCAAAGATTCGGGTAGAATTGGAGGATGGCCCAGTACAGGACTATGAAATTGGAGATATGGGCATCCTGAAGTATAAGAACCGGATTTGTGTTCCCCAAGATGAGGAGATCAAAAGAACTATCCTAGAGGAGGCTCATCGAAGCCGTTACGCCATCCACCCCGGAGCAACCAAGATGTACCATGATCTAAAGCAACAGTATTGGTGGCCCAACATGAAGAAGGAAGTGACTGACTTCGTACTTCGGTGTTTGACTTGTCAAAGGTCAAGATAGAGCATCAACGACCTGGAGCTTGTTGCAAGGACTAGAAATTCCTCAGTGGAAGTGGGACAGCATCTCCATGGATTTTATTGTAGGTTTGCCGAGGACACCCGAAGGGTATGATGCTATTTGGGTGGTGGTGGACAGATTGACAAAATCTGCTCACTTTTTGCCGTATAAGGTCAATTATACCTTGGAGAGAATGGCCAAGTTGTACATGGATGAAATCGTCAGGCTTCATGGTGTTCCGTCGAGTATAGTCTCGGACCGAGATCCGCGCTTCACTTCTAACTTCTGGAAAGCGGTGAATGCGGCTTTGGGTACTAAGTTGAAGTTCAGTACGGCATATCACCCACAGACCGATGGACAGACCGAGCGGACAATTCAAACGCTAGAGGATATGTTGAGAGCTTGTGCCATTGAATTCAAGGGGAGTTGGGTTGATCACCTACCCTTAGCTGAGTTTGCCTACAACAACAGCTATCATGCCAGCATCCAGATGGCCCCTTATGAAGCACTCTACGGCCGGAAGTGTCGATCGCCCTTTGTTGGACGGAGCTGAGTGAAAGAACGGTTTTAGGACCAGATTTGGTAGATGCTACTACAGAAAGATTGAGGTCATCAAGCAGAAGTTGTTGACAGCTCAGAGCCGGCAAAAGAGTTATGCTGATAGGAGGAGGAGACCATTGGAATTTTGTGAGGGTGACCATGTGTTTTTGAGGGTCACGCCTACTACTGGTATTGGGAGGTCCATTAAAGCAAGAAAGTTATCTCCTAGATTTCTTGGACCCTTTGAAATTCTGGAGAGAATTGGAGAAGTGGCTTATCGAGTTGCTTTGCCGCCGCACTTGTCCAATGTACATGATGTGTTTCATGTGTCCCAACTCAAGAAGTACCACCCTGATCCGTCCCACGTCTTAGAGCCTGAGGAGGTAGAGCTGGATGACAACCTAACTTACCAGGCTGAACCGGAAAGGATCCTTGATGTGAAGGACAAGCAATTGAGGAATAAGACCATTCGTTGGTGAAGGTCTTTGGAAGGGCATGAGTCCTGGTGATGCCACCTGGGAGACAGAGGAAAGGATGCGACGTGATTACCCTCGTTTGTTTTCTTAGTAAGTGTTGTGTTTGTTTGTGTGGTGTTTTGTGTGATTGCTTGAATTTTGGGGACAAAATTCCTTAGTTGGGGAGAATTGTAACATCCTAAGTTTAATCGGGTTTTGATAGCCTCTTTTGGGTTGATTTTGAGGATAGATTAGTGATTTAATCTTGATCTTGGTGTTTAGGTTGGATTTGAGGTTGGTTGGAGGAATAGGTGAACGTACCCCTCTCAGGGTATGTTCGCCGCGGCGAACCGGGGGTTTCAGAGGGGAGTGTCTTCTCGGGAAGGTTTGGCCGCGGCGAAGTCTTGGGGACGCCGCGGCGAAGTTGTTCTGGTGAGCGAGGCTTCCCTCTCGGGAAGGTTTCGCCGCGGCGAAGGTAGGGTATGCCGCGGCGAAGGTTGTCTGGGCGAGCGAGAGTTTCCTCTCGGGAAGCTTTCGCCGCGGCGAAGATTGAAGTTCGCCGCGGCGAAGTCGGTTTTTCAGGCGAGTAATCCCTCTCGGGATTAGTTCGCCGCGGCGAAGATGGAGTTCGCCGCGGCGAAAGGTCGCGATTCTATATAATCGCTGGAGGGTTCAGATGTGCGAAAATTGGAAAATCTGAAGGAGGAGAGAGAAGCTCTGCTAGGGTTTCGTGGAGGAGGCTTGAGAAAGGCATTTCTAAGGATCCATTACCTCAAGTAAGTGATTTTAACCTCTAATCTTCTTTCTTTCTTGAAATTCCATGGAATTTATGAGGATTTTTGGTGGAACCCTAGGATTTTCTAGGTTGTGATGGAATTGAGGTTTTTGACCGATTGTTTTGAGTTTAATTGATTGCATTGGGTTAGTTTAAGTATTTAATCGGTGTAGTTTTCTTAGATTTAAAGAATCTTGAATTTTGGAGTTAGGGTTTATGGAATTGGATGATTTGGGATTGAGGATGATAATGTAGAGATTGATTTTGAGTTTTGTGAATTGGGTTATGTTAAGGAGGGTTAATTGGATGTTTAATCGGTTTAGATTTGTTGTTGGGACCTTAATTGCTCAAATGGGTTGTTGGAGGTTGAATTCCTATAGTGGGCCCTTGAGGTTTGAACTATAATTGATGCTTGGAAGGAGACTTAATGTTTTAATAGACTTTGAGGACTTTGGAGTGTTGTTTTGATAGTTATACCCCCTTGAGTTGGGTAGAGTTTTGATGGGAGATAGGAATTTTGTGTCCCCAAGTGTTGTTTTGGCCACATTATTAGTTTGAATGCTAATATATGTTGGTTGTGTGTTTGTGTGCTTGTGTAGACCAGTTGTGAGTCTTGGTGGTGCGCGGGGCCACTTTGTTGATTGTTATTCCTTGCTCAGGCGAGAGGTAACCACTTTCCAATCTTTAGTACTTGCTTCTGTGGTATTGTGAGTAGATCTGTGTTTTGTGCTCCAAATAGTAATTGTGTTCGAACTATATGTTGTATATAAAAATGAAAAACCGTCTTGTGGGGTTTGGATTTATGATGAATGAATTTGTGGAATTGTGAAAGATATGCCACTGAATGAGATTAATTGTGAAATGATTATTACTCTTGATTATGATTTGAGCATGATGCATTAATTGGGAAATTTGGTGAGAGTTTGATAGTTACTACCACGTGGTAAGGCCTCCATTAATGCATGATGGTTGGCTCTTTACGTCCCCCATAGTGAGGGATAGGCCTTCGGGCTCATTACGTCCCCCAGAGTGAGGGATAGGCCTTTATGGCTCCTTACGTCCCCCATAGTGAGGGATAGGCCGGGTTCGGCTCTTGAAAATCCCCCAAAGTGAGGGATTTGGTTGATGGGATTGCATCATTGCACTTGCATAAATTGTTGTGGCTATCATTATGTATTATTTGTGAACTGCCCCACTTGACACCTCACGAGCACCTATTTAGTAGTACCTAGTATTGGAAAGGCTGGTTACTGGGACTTTGTCTCACCCCGTGGTTTACAATATTTTCAGGCGAAGGTTCTAGGCGTGGACCTTCGGGAAGAGACGCAGAGGCTTGAGCTGGGTTAGCTTTAGGCCTCTAGCATTTGTATATGTATGAGTAGTAGTTATATTGCCACATTTAGGACCGCTTTTTGGTATCTTTGATTTCCCGGCCTTGTTGTAAACTGAATAGAATGTATCTCCCTATTTTGGTTGGCCGGAGGCCATTGCTATTGTTTTATGGAATTGTTTTACTTGGTGGAAAACCAATTGAATGGGCTGATTTTTGGGTGTATGTTGTTACCTGGGCCAGAGGCTCGGAGGCCCAGTGAATATGAATGGATTATTTTAGTTGCGTGCAACGTTTTACGGGTTGACCCGAGTTTGAAAGTTAATTTCTAAAAATATGAAATTTTCCTTCTACTATGGTAGCTTGTTTTAACAATCTTCCTTTTCTACCATAGTAGTGGTGTTATGATGAGATTATAATATATTGAGGTTAGGGGTTTTACAGAGGATACCTTTAGAAATTAAATCGGATGATCATGTATTTCTGAAAGTCTCACCTATTATAGGTGTTGGCAAATCCATTAAGGTTAAGAAGCTTACATCTCAATTCATAGGTCTTTATGAGATTTTGGGATGGATTGGACCTATTGTGTGAAATCTCATATCAGCTAGAGAGGAGAACGAAGTATGCCTTATAAGAATGTGAATACCTCTTCCTCATAAATGCGTTTTTTGGGTGGCTACAGCTGCACCCAGGGAAACAAAACGATGAGGTGGCTACGACTGGACTAAAACAGAAAATATCTACGAGAGACACCCTAGGGTGGCTATGGCTGCACTTTAGGACCTGTGGATGTTACATATTGTATATCAGATTGTGCTGCCCCCACATCTTTTTAGGTTACACGACGTGTTCCATGTATCGCAATTGAAGAAGTATTATTCAGATTCGTCTCATGTTATTGAGTTGAAACGGTTGAGTCATGAGAAAATTGATCTATAAAGCGGAACTAGAATAGATTTAGACGTTAAGGATAAACAATTGAGGAACAAGACCATCCGCCATGTTAAGGTCATTTAGAAGGGCATGAGTCCTATTGATGCTACTTGGGAGATTGAAAAATGGATGCATCATAGTACCCTTACTTGTTTCTTTAGTAAGCACCTTAAGTTGTTTCTGTTTTGATTTTTGTATATGGTTGTTTGAATTTTGGGGACAAAATTCCTTAGGTGGGGAGAATTGTAACATCTTAAATTTTACTCCACGAACTTAAATATTTACAAAAAAAGGGTTCCAAATTGTTATTTTCTCTGTTTTATTTTGGGTCTTTAACTTTAGTTTACCCCGAGTGACTTTTTTTACCTTCTCCCGTCGTTTTTTTCCTCTTCTCCTTCCCTCTCTCCGCGTTCATTTCGCTGGTAGCGTCGCTCATCTCTCCCTCCTTTCTCCATCGTTTCAGATAATTTTGGTAGTAAAATTGCTTCTAATTACAAAACTTCCTTCATGAAAGTTGTTATACTCAGTCAGATCTATCTAATGATAGTAATTTTGTATTGCTTAGAGAAAATTTTTGATATAGAATTCGGAGCAAGTATTTAGTTCTAATGAGTGTTAACCACAGCATTGTAGATATGTTATAGTAGATTATTTCTACCGGTTTAGATTTATCCATTTGTTGATTTTAGTATTTAAAAATCAATTTTTAATTAAAAAAATATGTTATTTATGAGATATATCATACTTACTCCGATTAAAATTAAGTTAAATAATTTATTTGGGTTGTTTGACATATTATTGAGATTTTAATTGGTTTAGTTTTATTTATTGGGTGACTGGAGGTTTTAAAATAATTATTGTAGTTAAAATTTATTATTTATGAAAATACATATATGCCATTAAAATTTTGATTAGATCATTTATATATATAAATATTTGAGACACTATTAAATTTTTTTATGGTTCGGTTTTGAGGTTTAAATTTCAAATTAGATTTTTAGAATTTAGAATATAGTAATTTCATATTTAGAAATTTTGAAAAATTCTTTTTATTAAAGTAAATAAGTTGGAGGATGTAAATAAATAATTTGGCACGTTAGAAAATTATCAGTCAGTTCTATAGTACTTAATTTTGGGTTATAAGAGTTGTGAGAATTTAGAATGAAAATCAAATTAAATTAGGAATTTAACTAATATATAAGCTTAATTAATTAATTAATTAGTTTATATTAATATGTGGTTATATTAATTGTGTAAATTAATTATTGATTGAACAAAGATTTGACCTCGTGATAATCCTTTTATTACTTTGACGAGAGGTAACCACTTTCCACTTGTTATATGTGCTAATATATTGTTTGTAAGTATTTTCCTATTTTTGAATAATATTTGTTATTTGAAATTCGAGTAGATATATTATATCTTTTGAGCTATGAAAATAATCTTGTGGGATTTTTGGAATTGTGATTGAGAAGTTTGGAAAAGATATATGATTTATATCTTATGGATTATACTGAGAAAAGATTGAGACATTTTTCGTTATGTTATGAATGATTGGTTGTTATTTGGATTTTGGATTGAGCGCTATACTACCATGTGGTTAGGCCGCCATTGGTGCACATTGGTTGGCTTCTTCCTTCTTCCCCCATAGTGATGGATAAGCCTATGTGGCTTCTTATTCATCCCCCAAAGTGAGAGATAGGCCCATATGTTTGATTGATCCCCCATAATGAGGGATAGACTTATGTGGCCTATGTGTTGGCCCCCATAGTGAGAGTTTGGATGATTGAAATTATATTTCTATGGATATATTTATATTTCTCAAGATTTAATAATTATCCCACTTGACACCTCACGAGCCCATGTTAATATGTATGATGAGTTGGAAAGTTGGTTACTGAGGCATTTGTCTCACCCCCGTGGTTTAACATTTTTCAGGTGATAGTTCAGGTGATGATCTATCAGGGAAGGCCTCGGAGGCTTAGTGTGCTATCACAGCTTGTATAGCCTCCCTCCGTTTGTTTTATGTGCTAAATTATTATATATTGCCACATAAGGCTCATCTATTTTGATGTTGTGAACTAATATATTTGATTATTGCTAATTAATGAAAGAGCTGTTAGAAAGCTAGAGGTCTTTAAGACTTTGTACGTGACATTCGTTTAAAAGTATGAGTTTTGTTTGGGCTAATGGTGGAATGATATTTCTGGACATTGGAAGTCCAAGGCCCAAGTTAGGTATCGACGTGCTCGTGATATAAGTTTATTTCTTTTAACCATGATAGTGACTTTAAAATTTTAAGGTTTCTTCTTTTCTATCATAGTTAATCTTTCAAATAAATTGAAATTTTGATCTAAATGGGTTTTAAAAGAATAGTCGTCACAATAATCTTAATGTACACTTCCATTTGGCTAGTTATAAAAATTATACGCTAACCTCTCAAGATCTGAAATATGACCAAAATATGAGACTATTTTTTCACAAGTTTAATTCCAGTATTATTTTTGCAAGTAAAATTATGGCTTAAGAATATGACGAATAAAAAAAAATTAGGTTAAGGGTTAAAAATACCTATGAAAATATACCAAAAATTGAACTTTCCTTGGGTTCAAATTTAACAATCGAAGTTCCACCAAAAAAAGAAGAATTTACCAATCAAAGATTAAAAAGAGGTTAATAATACCAGTGCTGTTAACGTCCACTTTTTTAGCAGCGGGACCCACTGGAATATCCCGAATTTTCTGACTCAGGATGAGTAGAAAAAAGAAAATTCATTAAAATTATTTAATAGTCACATAAAATTAGAAAAAAATTATGGAATATTGATTTTAGGTTGAGAAATATTTTAAAAAAGTTATTTCCCAAAAAAATGGCTTAAATAATTTTAATAGATAATTTTAGGAGGAAAATGGTTTATTTTCTTAGAAAATTATGGAAAAATACTTAGAGATTTATATTTAGTCTGGAAATTCTAGGGAAACTATTTTATGAAGCAAAGAAGTTATTTGAAGCATAAAATTCTTAAAATGGGATAAGGATTAATTTCTAGAATTAAGGGCTATTTTCTTGGAAAATTCAAGAAAAATAGTTAAGAGTTAATTTTTGACCCGAAACTTTTAGAGAAGTTATTTTGTTGGTCAAAGAAGCTAATGGATAATATAAATCTATATAAAACATTGTGGAAAAATTTCTGGATTTATTTTATGATTTCAGAAATTTAGTGAAAGGAGTAAATTGAAAATAAGAAAGGTTGGGGGGTAAAATGGTCTTTTCAACACCCCTCTAATTCACTTGACTCATCCGAAACTCCTCTTTCCCCTCCATTTTGATCAGACTAGAGAATTAGAGAGAGAGGGATCGAGAAAGATGGGAGGGAGCGAGGAAGAAGAAGTTAACCAGAGGCTACTTTCCTTGCAAGCAATCGGTGATCTTGATCAAGGTGAGCCTCCTAATCCCTCTTCCATGGTTGTTTTCTGGTTTTGGTGGCTAAATAGGAAGTTGATGATGAAAGAAGTTTGGATTTAGTGAGAGAAAGTGAGGGAAACGGATGAAATAAGTAAGGAGGGGTGAAGATTAAAGCTTGTACGGTTAAAATGTGGTGTTGCATGTTGAGGACCGACTGGTTAGGACACTGAAACAGGGGCTTCATGTTTCGAATTTTATGGTTTTGGGTTACTGTAATCTTTTGTTGCATTTTGCTTAATTGTTCAGAGATATTCACTGTCAAAACTTGGTTAAAAGTTTTAGAGATTGGTGCTGGGTGCTTTGAATTTTTGAAGGAGGGAATCTAGCTTAAAATTTCTGGTTGCATGTGGATTTTCTTCCTCTGTTTTCCAAGGCTGAAGCAGGGATAAATGGTTTAAGGAAATGGCTCTAGCTTAATGAGAAAATGAAGAGCATAAATGTGTGTATATGACCTAAAGCTTGGGTGTGTAGTGTTGGGGATTTAAATTAATGTGCATATGTCTATGTTTTTAATGGCGTGAGGTGTAACTCTGGAATTGTAATTTTTAGAATTACAATGGCTGTTGTTTTGCATGTCCTTAGCTTCAGGTTCTTGGTTTTTGTGATCATAGGATTCGGCCTCTAGGAGGGTAGAAGAGAATGGGGTGTTAAGATGGTGTATATATGTGTATATATGTGTCTGAATGGTTCATTGAGAGAAGGGGGGATTGTTAAATGAAGTTATAAATTAAAGGAGGGGTTAGAGTTTTCCTAAATAAAGTTAGAAAGTCATTGGTTTTAAGTTATTGGAGATTTTTAGAAGTTATTAAAGGGTAATTGCTTAATTGGAATATAATGCCAATGAATATTCAAAATGTTCAAAATGTTTGGCCGAATGATATAGGAAATAAAGAAAGTTAAGAATTGATACAAATGTTGAAGTTTGGGGTTTTGTATTAACGATAAGATTGATTGAGATTTCAAAATAATAACTCAAAAGTATTTTGGAGCAATTGTTAAAAAAAAAAAAAAAGTATTGGGGAAAAGACTAAGAGAAGAGTAAGGAATATACTATTAGTTATAGAATGAAAGCAATGGGAAGTTTTGGAGATTTAATGATTGAATTTAGAACTAAACTTGGTGGCTGTTGTGGGATGAAAGGAATTAAACTAGGAATTGATTTGAAATTCGTTGTTGAGGTTGTTTGAGGTTTCCAAATGGGTGAAATGGATTTGAGGTCGAGGGAGAATTAAAGAAGAATAGAGACATGGGTTCATGGAAATGACATTTGAAAAGGGAAGAAAAGGTGAGTTAATTAGATAAAAAGTTATTGTTTGGTTTTGAATAATATGAGCAAATGAAATGTTTAGATGCTTATGGGAAAGAGAAAATGAGAAATCAAGATAGGATGACAAGTTTGAATTGTTGATGTAATATTGGTTTAGGTGTTCAAATTATAAACAGACTAAGAATGAAATTGGAAGGAGAATAAAGGGATTAAAAATATGGTTTATAATCAATGATGATTTTAAGTTATTTAAATGGGGACTTCATATTGTTGATTTGAAGTTGCTACATCAAATGGGGAAAAAGAAATTATTAACTGAAGGGTGTACATAGAAGATTTACCTTGAGATTTGATTGATGGATCTTAAGTGAATTTAATAGAGCATTACATAAAAGAACTTGAGGTGAATAAGGATGAGTATATATGTGTGTGTCAGCCAAAGTTGAAAAAGAAAGATTTGACATGAATTTGATTGTTTGAGGTTTGATTGAGGTTTCCAAATAGTGGTTGGGAATTTTTAACAGGTAGATTAATAACCATGATATTTATAAATTATTTCAAAGGTACACATTAAGAGAACTTTTAATGACACAGCCAATGGTTAATATGGGATAAAAGTTGTAATTAATAGAATTTATGAGAATGGTTATTTGAGGACTAAAAATTTAAAATTAAGGAGATTGAAGGATGTATAGAGGTTGAATTGCTTAGCTTTATTTCCTAGTTGGGTTTCAATATTAATTATATCAATATATTTGTTGTAGCATGTGTCTTGATCAAAAATTAATTAAAAATTAAACTTACTTGATTGGGACTTAAGTAAGCAAACTTGTATGTAAATGGTTAGAATAGGTGGTGACCAGTTACTAAGTAAAGTAACTGCTTGGGTTGAGATAAAAAGAGAGACCTTCCATAGTGAATATATTGAATAAGAAAATTGTCCAGGATGACCAACTATTATGTAAGGGTAGAGATTAAAGAAGATTTGGGATTTAAAGAGAGTTATTTAATTTATTTATTATAGTTGGATCAAGTATTGATCTACCCCTGCGAATATGATAGGTTTTTATATCTGCTCAAGCCCACCAAGAAACCAAAAGGAAAGGAGAACGGTAAGGTTTGAATTGGACAAAGAAGGCCAGGTAGTAGTTTTTTCCTACCTTACATTTATGTATGATTGTTGCATGTCTGTTTATGCCATATTGCTATTCCAAAGTATGATAACATGTAATCCTTAATTCTTTGCATGAGTTATTAGTTGTGATCACGTGCAGCTGAAAGATATGGGGCCTTATGAGCCATTATTTGCGTGGCCTTATGTGCCATTACAAGCGTGGCCTTATGAGCCATTATTTGGGCAGCCTTATGAGCCATTGTATGTACAGCCTTATGTGCTGTTGGTTGCGCATCAGCTAATCAATCTGACTATGTGTCATTGCACTTAAATGTTTTTTATGCATAGCTTGCAAGGTTATGTTCCGCGTAGCTTGTTTTGCATACTTTATGTAATCTGCATATGTGTTTGATGGAAATTACTACTATGAGGATTCTTTAGAATCTCCCTCTCCCATTCATGATGAACCGCGAAAGCTAGTACCTCGAAGGATAAGGAGGTTGTTTAAGAAGAAGGTAAGCTGGTTGAAGAGCAGAGATGCATACTATATTCTGTACTTATTAAGTAGAATATTTTGATAAGTTAATAATTGTACTATTTTATATGTCACATGGGTAAATAACTTTACATGCTTTATGTAAATATTATTTTGTATCCTCCATAAAGAGGAGAGCACTGTCAAGTGAGGTATGTACTGTTAACCAAGATGGTTACTATATTTTTAACATAATAGTATGAGATTGCATAGTATGAAATCATTCAAGGTGATAATAGATTAAGTTGAATGCGGGGTTGATTGTGGATCACTCTTCTATTATTCTAAAGGTTTGAAATGTTTGATCGACGGATTCCAATGTTGAAAGAAAAAAAAATTTTCGTCTTTTTCCCAAGTTAGTGATTCACAGACGTTAAAATGACCCTATTAGTATATGAAAGTTAGGTGTTGCACCCATGATTTTTTTAATGAAATTACTAAAATACCCCTTGTCAAAACAAAAAAGTTAAGGGTAAAAAATACCCATGAACTTGCATCAAAAGTTTACCAAATACTATATAATTTTTAATCAAAGTATGAAAATATCCCCAATCTCAAGAGGTTATCATAGTAGAGGGTATGTGTTAGAGACTATTAATTATAATAAATTTTTATAATTAAAATAACTAATGTAAAAAAGACTAAGCTTAAATTGAACTACCCTTTAAATATAAGTTATTTATATTCCAATCTTTTCTTTTAATAGACATTAGAGGTATCTTTAGAAAATAAGTTGTTTGTACTAATAGCATATGGAGTTATAAAAATCAGCCAATTGTTATAGTTATTATATTAATTGTTATGGCTCAAAATATTTTAATAGGATAAATGTTATACATAGTAATTAAATATCTTTTTGTAACTCATCATGTTTTATATAACATCATTATTGTTTATTCCGGAGTGGTTTAATTCCATAGAATTGTTGAATGAAGTTTAAAAAAAAGTAAATATTTACATTTTAATCCTTTGAGTAGTATTTATTTGATATTTTCATATTTTTAATTCAATTAAAAAAATTACTTAATTCTAGAAAAAAATTAAATGAGGGTGTTCCAAAGTTTAATTGAAATAAAGAATATGAATCCATCTGATAAAAAGGTGGGCTTTTTTCTTAAAAAGGAGATGAGCCAAAAAGACTATTGACAAGTTAAAGGGAGATGGTGGTTTTTTTTTTTTTCCTTTCTAGGGATATTTTAATACTTTTATTAAAAATAGTGGGTTCTATTATCAAAAGTGGATTTAAATTTTCTCAAAGAATTAAATATAAATGTAAAAAAGAATTCAGATTAACTTTTTAATTTGATAATATAGACTGGGAAATAAAAATTTATTATAATTAAATCTCTAACACATTCTAATGTAATAGCCCTTCAAGATTTGGATATTTTTATTCTTTTATTAAAAATTATATAGTGTTTGGTGAACTTTTGGTATAAGTCCATAGGCAGTTTTGACCTTTAACTTTTTTTCGTTAGGGGTATTTTGGTATTTTCACTAAAAAAATTGTGGGTCCTATTGCTAAAAAAATGGACATTAACGGTGTTGACATTATTGGCTTTTTTTTTTAAACTTCGATTGGTAGATTTGAATCCAAAGAAAGTTTATAATGTTAGGTGAACTTTTGGTATATTTTTAGGGTATTTTTGATCCTTAACCCAGACAAATTTGACTTCATCATTTACTGTCCATCGTATATTAGCATCAATAAATCAATACGCTCGTATTACCTATAAGTCATTTATCAAACTTTGCACAACATATATACAAGTGTCTCTTGTTATATACTACTCTGTCCCTTATTATAATATCTAATTTTTTGAATAGGTCTGTCGCTTTTTATAAGATCCTTTTTGAGTCTGTCTAAACATTTAATGCAATATTACTTATTTTACCTCTAATTTAATGTATTTAATACATTCTCTTTCTTCATTTATCTCACTATTACTCTCTTATATTTACCCATTTATATATAAGGGTATATTTGAAATTTGACTAATTTTAACTGTTTTCTTAAACCATACAATTTAGTTAAAAGGATCTTATAATAAGGGACATAGAGAGTAAATAAAATGAATATAAGGAAGTTAAAAGGTGTAATTATGTACAGTATTTTTGTTATGAATATAACAAGAAATTAATCTCCATGCATCTTTTATTTTCGAAGAATGGATTGGATTTTGAAATAGAAAATTGAATAATGAAATTTGAAAACGTTTCATGGGGAGATGAATGAGAAGGTAAGATTATAATTTACCAGAACGAGGACTAATTAGTTTGTTGAGAGTAATATAAATAGAGAAGAACACAAGAACAGAGACCTACAACTGTCCTCGAGCTACTACTCTTCTAACAATAGTTCTACCCTATAGCCATTGAAATGCGTCCCTTGATGCTGGGCGCAGCAATCTTTGGTGGTCTTGTGGTGCTAACATGGCTTTTTCAGAATGTGAATTAGGGGATCCATGAGCATCCTTTAGGTGATAAGAAATATTCTTTACCTCCAGGCGATATGGGATTGCCTATCATTGGCAATATGTAGTCTTTTCTCTTGGCTTTCAAGTCTGATCATCCTGATTCCTATGTCAATTCTTTTGGCAAAAATTCAGTATATATACTCTCTCTCCCCCCCCCCCCCCACAAATATGATTTTTGATTTAATGATTGGATAATAATTATGCAGATACGGTGACACTGGCATATACAAGGCATTGATATTTGGCTTTCCAAGTGTTATCGTGACAACACCAGAAGGATGCAAAAGGGTTATGATGGACGATGACAAATTTAAGCCTGGTTGGCTAACTTCCAACAGTAGAGCTAATGGGGAAAAAAAAATTATTCATTTCAATCCCTTATGAGGAACACAAGCGTTTAAGGCGTCTAACTTTTGCCTCTATCAATGGCATGGACGTGTTGTCATTTTACTTGACCAAAATTGAAGATATTGCCAAATCTTCACTGGAGAATTAGAGTAAGATGGGAGACATTGTGTTTCTCACTGAGTTAGGAAGATTCACGTTTCGCATCATCATGCATATTTTCTTCGGCTCTGAGGGAGAAAGTGTGATGCATAATCTGGAAATGGAGTACACAGACCTAAATCTTGGTGTTAGGGCTATGCAAATAAATATTCCAGGATTTGCATATCATAAGGCCCTCAAGGTATGCATGTATGGATATATGGTTCTACTCTACAATTAGATTTGCACTTTGCATGTATTGATCCGTCTGAACCTTTTACTTGAAATTATGCCTGCTTTTATTGGTTGTTTTCCAGGCTAGGAAAAAAACTAGTGGCTGTATTTCATAGTGTAGTTGATCAACGGAGAAAGGAAGTGAAGGAAAATGTTCATTATAAAAAATCTAGAGACATGATCCATGGCCTTGTGAATGCAGAAGATGAAAATGGAAACAAATTGGATGACGAGCAAATCATTGATACTAGGTTAATGTATTTGAATGCTAGTCATGAATCTTCAGGTCACACCACAATGTGGGCAACAATTTACCTACAACAACACCCTGAAATTTTCCAAAAGGCTAAGGTACCCTGAATTTGCTCTTCTAGTTCCACAATATTGTAAAGTTATGGAGAATTTATGTTAAACTATATGCTATTTTAAAATTAAGTTGCAATTGAATCCAAATAATAATTTCTTTTACCTAGAAGAAGATTAATATTATAATGTGATTTTCACTCAAAGATTTTAGCTTGTGTTATTGTGTGGACTGGGCAAGAAGAAATCATAAGAAGAAGGCTTCCAACAGAGACTGGGTTGACAATCAAGAAAATTCGACAAATGGAATACCTTTCTAGAGTATGTATATCAATCTAACACATTCACACTCACACTAGCACACATGTATGATTTGCATTAGCAAACTATTCTACAAACATTAAACTAACACCACATGCTATAAATTTGTTCACTTGCATATATACGTGATTGATGAAGCTATGTGTTTGGTTTTTCAGGGTAGCAAAATCAGGTGTGACTATCAATGGTTGCTTCCAATCCTTTTTACTAAGTCATTTTGTTCTAATTCATCACAAGGCTTGAATTTAACTTTGTTTGTGGAACTACTAACTAATTTGAAATTGTACAGGCTACCTTGTTCCGAAAGGATGGAGAGCCCTTGTTTGGTTTAGGACTATTCATTATGATCCCAAGATATACACAAAACCCATGGAATTCAATCCTTCTCGATGGGATGTGTGTTGCATGGATACCTTTTCACATCTAACATTATATATTTCTAGTAACATTAATGTTTTGTTACAACAATGTCTTTTAAACATTATTTTTATGCTTGTGTATTATAGAATTTTATTCCAAAAGCAACGGAGTTTATGCCATTTGGAGCAGGAAGTAGACTGTGTCCTGGAAATGAGCTTGCAAAGCTGGAAATTATCGTGTTTTATCATCACTTCCTTCTCAATTATCGGTACATGCACTCTCATTAACTTGTCAATTACAGGTTAATGTTATAACTAATAGGATAAACAATCAATTTTTGATGTAACTAATGAATGTTTTGGTTTGTATGAAAGGCTTGAACGACTGAATCCCAAGAGTCCTGTGATGTACCTTCCACACACAAGGCCTGTTGATAACTGTGTGGTGAGGGTTCATAAAATCTCTGAAGTATAATCAGCTTGAAGTGATTATCATTCTAGTATGGGATCTCTCATATCATGGTTGATATTTTAATTGGCTTTTTAGGTCCTTATGTTAGTATTTGATATATGTAGTAGCACTCAGGAAACTATATCCTAGGAGTGCAATATATTATATAATGAATAAGGAAAAATATATCTTCACAGGACAACATATTATATAATAAATGTTGTCGTTTGTCTTATATTATAGGAAAAACTAATATGGAGGTCCTTATAATTTATCTTAATTTTTAATTAGGTCCTTAGGATTTTTTTTTTCTTTTTGTTGAGTCCTTTAAGTTTTCACGATTAAACCAGTTAGTCCCTCTTGTTCAACAACTAGCAGAGTCCAAATTTCTGTTAGAAAGGAGTGAGGTGGCAACAGCTGTAAAAAGTTTTGACAACTAGATTGCTACTAAGCACCCCTTGAGTTCCATCATCATCTCTGGCCAAGCGAGATTCATTGTACTCGGTTCTACGCTTTCTGCTAGTGCCCTCTTTCTCTCTTGAATGCTTGTGTGCTCTCTCTCTTGAATGTTTCTGTGCTCTCTTTTTTTGCATTCAGTTCTACGCACTCTCTCTTCTCTCTCTTCCCCTCTCTCTCTTCTGTGATTGCATTCAATTCTTGCACTCTGCTTGTGCACTCTCCCGCCATTGTTTATCTTTTGGTGTGCTTCAGTCCCCTCAAGGCATATAGGTGAATTTGAATTTAGTTCTCAAAAAATAACGCGTAGAGAAGCTCTCTCGCCATTATTTCTTTATCTCGCTGTTGTTATTTATCTTTTTGTATGCTTCACTTCCAAGTCTCCTCTAATTGGGTTCCACTTCTGTATGTGTGTTGGAAAAGAAGGTTTCATACATATATAGCCGCACATTTAGAAAGGATTCTAATTTGGCAGCTTGTTTCATACTTGACTAGTTCCAAGTTCAGAATTTTATCATATTTTTGTTTGACCAGACTTGTAATTCAAAATTTGCCATATAAAAAATCAAAAAAAATCTTCCCATACAAAGTTGCCCCAACCTTCCCATTAGGTGCCTTGGGTTTGAAAGACGCACTAATGCATAATGACAAAATATGCATCAGATCATCGATGAGTTTTCATAACCTTAGAATTTATGCAAAAGCCATCTTCAAGCCCATAGAGGATTTCCCCTTTAGCACCTTCGACCGCTTGTGTCGCTGGTCTAAAATTTTCTCTTCAAACACGATTTGCGCCAAAGCCATCTTTAGCCTTGATCTTTTGTGCTCTTACTCTTTTGAAGAATCAAGTGGCGACTTTACTTGCTTTTCTACAGAAGAATTCAATGATCTCCCTTCTAGCCCCAAACCCTAGCTTGTTCCAACTTCCAAGCAGCTTTTGCCTTTCGTTCTCTGCACCCCGACTTGGCTCCACCCTTGTGTTTGCTCAATCCATGTTGCATTCTATGTTCATACATGTGCTTAATCAGATCTTATTTAGCACCACATCATCTTTGTCAAGTTTAACTAACAGCATGTGAAAGACTTTTTAAACGGAAGGACTAACGCAATTAACTGAGCAAACAATAAGCACTTGATAAAAAGAAAAGAAAAAAAACTCTAAGGACCTAATTAAAAACTAAGAAGGATCTCCACATTAGTTTTCCCTACATTCTATCCTTTGCACATCCACGTGTTTTGAACTCTATTGGATATATGCTTTGATATTGAATAAAAAAAAATAATGATAAGAAAACTATATTCTGAGATATAATCCAAAAAAAATTGTTACATAATATATTTTGTAAATTTCATTTTGCATTGATTAATTTAAAATTTTGATATTTTTAGTTAATTTTTAAATTACCCACAAGTTTTCTTTCCATTTATTTATTATTTATTCTTACACGTACCAAACATGACCAAGCTTAGTTTTTTCATCTACTTAGCTAACCCATGAAATGATACATAATTATCTAAGATGATCTACACCATGAATTTTTCCCCATATATATATATATATATATATATATAATATTTGGCTAGGTTGCCACTTTGTAGTTTAAAAAAAAAAATCTAAAGTATGATTATTATCCTCCGCATATGATATATTCTAAGCTTTAGTATATTGAAATTACTTTTTCAATTTAGAAATATAAGTGTCATTTTAGTTTTTTAGTATAATGTAATTGAGTGAATTTTCATAAGCATCATCATCAAATTAATACACCATGACGCCAAAGATTTTGTATGTAAATAATCTTTTTAGTTGTGTTATCTTAGCTTGGATGAGAACTTATCATTTTCATTCATTTACTAAACACGTGGATGAGAACTTATCATTTTCATAAGTATTTATTCATTTACTTTCTTTAATTTTTGTTCTCGATCATATTGGAATTATTTTATTTTGATTTAGATTTGTAATATTAGCACGAGTTTGTAGCAAGTTCGTGTAAGGCATATGTCAATCCTTAAAGCTTGGTTACTTATCATAGTGATGTAGGAAATTTTTGTTGTTACTCTATAATATAATGTTATGTATACAGATTCACCAATTATTTTATCTATGCGTTAAAGCTTATTCTTCGTCATAAATTCCAATTTAACATCAGCAAATGTCTTATTTATATACTATGCCTCTTTTGCTTTCCTATCGGTTGGAGAACCATCCTAGCCTAATATCTATATAGGCTAGAATAATGACAAGGTGTCATGTTTACTAAGTCTGATTTTTACGTAAGGCAGCCTATGGCCAAAAATTAATATTATGAAGTATAAATATACACAACGACAAAGAAATTAGGCGAAAAAACTTAAAATAGTAGATAGTGGACCCGATATTAGCGTAGCAGCGAAATTAGTGTCTTTTTTTTTTTTTGGGAAAATCACTAACAGGTCCCACAGAAGGCAATTTATTACTCTGAGGTCCCACGAAATATCAAAATCACTGATAGGTCCCAAGGGACCTCAGAGTAATATTTTCGTTTTGTAAAATGACATTACTGCCCCCCCTTATATTCCAGATTCACATTTGCTCTGTCATTACGATTTACAACCTCAGCAGTGACTATTAACAACCTAATGAGAGGGCGTTAACAACCCTAGCAGTATCCGTTAACAACTTACTTTATAGAATTATATAACCTCTACATAAGAGTAAATTATAACCAAATACTATAATACAACAACTTTAACATTAAATGGGAAGCTTTTTGATATCATTAAGAATTTTAACTAGATCCAATAGGATTATAGTAATATTTTAATGCGAATATCCATTTACAATCTCAACAGCGATTATTAACAACCGAATGAGAGGGCATTAACAACCTAAACAGTATCCGTTAACAACTTACTTTATAGAATTATATAACCTCTGCATAAGAGTAAATTATAATCAAATAGTATAATACAACAATTTTAACACTAAAATGGAAAGCTTTTTGATATCATTAAGAATTTTAACTAAATTCAATAGGATTATAGTAATATTTTAATGCGAAGATCCATTTACAACCTCAATAGCGACTATTAACAACCGAATGAGAAGGCATTAACAACCTAAACAGTATCCGTTAACAACTTACTTTATAGAATTATATAACCTCCGCATAAGAGTAAATTATAACCAAATAATATAATACAACAACTTTAACACTAAAATGGGAAGCTTTTTGATATCATTAAGAATTTTAACCAAACCTAATAGGATTATAGCAACATTTTAATGCGAAAATCCATTTACAACCTCAACAGTAAGTATTAATAACCTAAGGAGAACTGTTAACAACCTTAGCAGTGTCTGTTAACAACTAACTTTATCGGATAATATAACTTCTAACTATAACTAACTAAACTATAACTAAATAGTCTTAAAGTTAATCTTATATAGTTGTTAGAGGTTATATTATCCTATAAAGTCAATTGTTAATAGATACTGCCTAGATTGTCAACAGCTCTCTTTGGGTTATTAATACTCACCATTGAGGTTGTAAATGGATCTTCGCATTAAAATGTTGCTATAATCCTATTGGGTTTAGTTAAAATTCTTAATGATATCAAAAAGCTTCCCATTTTAGTATTAAAGTTGTTGTATTATACTATTTGGTTATAATTTACTCTTATGCGGAGGTTATATATTCTATAAAGTAAGTTGTTAACTAATACTGCTTAGGTTGTTAATGCCCTCTCATTCGGTTGTTAATAGTCACTGTTGAGGTTGTAAATGGATCTTCGCATTAAAATATTACTATAATCCTATTGGATATGGTTAAAATTCTTAATGATATCAAAAAGCTTCCCATTTTAGTGTTAAAGTTGCTGTATTATATTATTTGGTTATAATTTACTCTTACGTAGACGTTATATAATTCTATAAAGTAAGTTGTTAACGGATACTGCTAGGGTTGTTAACGCCTTCTCATTAGGTTGTTAATAGTCGCTGCTGAGGTTGTAAATCGTAATGACAGAGCAAATATGAATCTGGAATATGAGGGGCAGTAATGTCATTTTACAAAACGAAAATATTACTCTGAGGTCCCTTGGGACCTGTCAGTGATTTTGACATTTCGTGGGATCTCAGAGTAATAAATTGCCTTCTGTGGGACCTGTTAGTGATTTTCTCTGTTTTTTTTTTGGTTAATAAATGGAAGTCGTTAATTCTAAGTCTTAATTACTAATTATATTCTCTCTATTTCATTACCAAAGATTAAACATTCATGTTGTGCTAGAATAGCCAGGATTAGAGAAATAGGAAGTAACAAGGGAATAAAAGCCAAACACGTTTACTACGTTGAAGGACTCTGTCACAACCTACTCAATGTCAGTCAAAGTGCTCATAAAAACAACTGGATAATTTTTGATTCAGAGGAATGTATGATCATCAGCAAGGATGACCTACTACTTAAGAAGGAAGAACTGAATGTGAAGTTGAGAGCTCTAAGGGCCAGTAGCTACTATACTATTCAAATAGATTCAAAACTCTCTAAAAACTGTTTTGTAAGTAAAAATGATGAAAGTTGGCTTTGGCATAAATGTCTTGTTCACGTAAATATGAATCAACTTTCAAAATTAATTAAAGAGGATTTAGTTATTGGTTACCTAAAATTCAATCTGAACATAAGATTATCTGTGATGCTTGCCAGAATGGTAAACAAACGAAGTCCTATCTTAAATCAAAGAAGACAGTCTCAACTGAAAGACCACTTCAAATGCTTTTTATAGATTTGGTTGGTCTATTAAGAGTTAAAAGTTTTGGTGGAAACTTATACACTCTTGTAATAGTTGATGACTATTCAAGATTTACTTGGACTGTATTTTTTTCTCGAAGGACGAGACTTTTAGTGCATTCGTTGTTTTTGCTAAAAAGGTCTAAAATGAGAAAGGTATATCTATTGTGTCAATCAGGACTGATCATCGAGGAGAATTCAAGAACAATAAGTTTGCAGTTTACTGTGATGAACATGGGATCAATCATAACTTCTCAGCTCTAAGAACATCTCAGCAAAATGGAGTTGTGGAAAGAAAGAATAGAGTGCTCATGGAGATGGTCAGAGCAATGCTGAATAAAAAAGGAATATCTCAAGTATTCTGGGCAGAAGCCATGAGTATGGCCTGTTATATCTCCAACAGAGCATACATCAGAACATTGCTCGGGAAGACCCTATACGAACTGTACAAAGAAAGGAAGCCGAACCTAGCTCATCTGAAGGTCATTGGAACCAAATGCTACATCTATAACAACAACAAAGAAATCTTGGAAAATTCGATCTTAAAGCTAATGAAGGTTTATTTCTGGGTTATTCTAATCGTAGTAAGGCTTATAGAGTATTTAATAAAAGAACTTTTACTATTGAAGAATCAATTCACGTTGTGTTTACTGAAACTAATTCAATTTCAAAACCTCTAGATGATGACATTGAGATTGTTCAAGATCTTGAAAAATTGAATCTAAACAAATTTTCTAACAAAATGCTTTTTGTGAAAAACAAAGAGAATAAAGATAATTCAAATAAAATGTTTTCTCAAGATAATCTAGATCAACCTAAGGCTTGGAGATATAAAAAGACCATGCTATAGACCAAGTCATTAATGAAGTCAATAAAGGGGTTAAATCCCGGAGACAAGTGTTTAATGAAGTGCGTTTCTCTGTATTTATTTCAAATATTGAACCAAGTAATGTTGATGAAGCTCTATCTGATGAATTTTGGATAGGAGCCATGCAGAAAGAGCTGAACCAATTTGAGAGGAATCAAGTTTGGGACTTGGTACCCTGACCTAATGACCATCCAGTCATAGGCACCAAATGGGTATTCAAGAATAAGCTCGATGAATCTGCACAAATGATCAGGAATAAGGCTAGATTAGTTGCTATATACTATAATCAAGAAGAAGGTATTGTTATGAGGAAACATATGCTCTAGTACCTAGATTAGAAGCCACACGAGTACTCTTAGCCTCTGCATGTATAAAAGATTTCAAATTATATCAAATGGATATTAAAAGTACCTTTTTAAACGGTTACATTATGGAAGAAGTTTTCATTGAACAATCCCCTAGTTTTGAAGACCCAAATCTTCTTGATCATGTTTATAAATTGGAAAAGACTTTATATGGATTGAAACAGGCACCTAGAGCGTGGTATGAACATCTTAGCAATTTTTTGATAGAAAAAGGTTTTGAAAGAGGCAAAGTTGATGCAATACTTTTCATAAAACGAAATAAAAAGATACTCTTAATAGTTCAAATCTATGTAGATGATATTCTATTCGGTTCTACTAATGAAGATCTTTGCCAAGAGTTTGCTAAGTTAATGCAGGGAGAATTCAAGATGTCTATGATGGAAGAATTGAACTTCTTTCTTGGATTACAGATCAAACAAAGGAAGAATGACATATTTATATCACAAACAAAGTACCTAAGAGAGCTTATAAAGAAATACGGACTGGATCAGGTAAAAGGTGCAAATACTCCAATGAGCTTAACAATTTCTTCAGATGTAGATGAGAAGGGTAAGGATATGAATTTAACTAAGTATAGAGGAGTGATTGGATCACTACTCTATCTCATAGCAAGCACACCAGATATCCAATTCAGCGTAGGGATGTGTGCTAAATATCAGTCAACTCCCAAGGAATCACATGAAGAAGCTATCAAGAGAATTCTTAGATATCTTACTGAAACACCAAATCTGGAAAGATGGTATCCAAAGAAAGGAGCAAAATACTTAATGGGATAATTAGATACTGACCATGGAGGTTACAAAACAGAGAGAAAGAGTATGAGTGGACAATGTTAATTCCTCGAAGGGTGTCTAGTCTCATGGTCAAGTAAGAAAGAAAACACCATAGCCATATCTTCTATAGAATCAGAGTATGTTACCACCATAAGCTACTATACTCAGATACTATGGTTAAAACAGTAATTACAAGATCTGGGAATCAAGTTGCAAGAAATCCCAATCCTTTGTGATAATATGAGTACAATCAATTTATCAAAGAATCCTGTTCTTTATGCCCAAACCAAACACATTAATGTAAGACATCACTTCATTCGAGATCGTGTTTAAAAGAAAGATATGAAACTGGAATTCATTCCTACTGAATATCAAGTTGTAGACATCTTCACGAAACCCCTTGATCAATAAAAGTTCAACTACTTCAGACGCAAATTAGGGAATGGTAAATCCCATGAAATTCTATAATATCTCTTGATTTTGGGTATTTAGATTTAATGTTTTTTATGATCAGAAAGCTAACTTAAGCATCAGAGTATATAGAAATTTTCTTTGTAGGAACTCTATTTTGACTTTGAAAAATAGAGATAAATAGAGGAGCAGATATTTGAAGAAGAGATCAATAATTAGAGTTCAAAAATTGCTCTATTTATCGATCACTTGATCGATAATAGCATTTATGGATTAGATCATCAATTATTGACGCATGTGGAAAATGACACTTAGCAAATTATGGATAACATGTTTGATAATCTAGATTATGAAACACATGATTGATCAACTGAGAGAAGATTTTGTGGCCAAGCAAAAAAGCAGTTTAAAAGGTAACTTTGCTCGATCATCTGATCACACCTTGCTTTTATCGATAAGATTATCGATCATCATAAGCAGGTATGGTTTCTGACTGCAAATTATCCGTAATATGTTTGATTATATGCTTGTTCGATAACATGTTCCATAATTGTTCATCATGTTCTTATGTTTTGCAAAATTATCAATCTATTAATCGATCATGCACATAGATAATTTGATTGATAATTCTAAGTGTTTTTAAGTGTAGAAATTTGAAATTCCCTCGTTAGTTTCAAAACCCTAACTCGACAACCATTACCCCTGTTTTCTAGCAACAGTCAAAATCTCTCCTGTTTCTTTAAATTTCTCACAAAACTTAATACAGAAACACCTTCTAAGCTCTTTCGATCACTCTAAACCCATTCTCTCTCAAAAATCACTGAACATTTCTCTTAGAAACCAATATTACACAGAAATGGCCCAAGTTAAGCAACCTGGTTCAAGTCAAGAAGAGAGCACTGAAAAGCAGGCTCCATCAAAGGAACCAACACCATCAAGTGCCAAAACAAAGTACAGACCCAAGGTTCGACAAGACAAAACCTCAAAGGAGTGGCACACTGAAAATTTGAGAGAGTCAGTCGCAAGGCTTTTCTCAACAAACACCGAGCAAGAGAGAGACTCAGTCAAAATCCAAGCAACTTGTAGTGTCTGAAGGATCAAAAACTAAATCTGATGAAGAGATTTCAGTTCAGAAACCTGTGGATGCTACTCTTGGTTTGACATTACCTAAGCAGCCTAAAAGGAAGAAACAGAGGGCTATTGAAGGGGTTGGAAAATTAGATGAGGATGTCAATATGGGTAAATATAAACCAATTTTGCCACAAGAAAAATTTACCCAGTAGTGTCTGTGGATTTGGACATGTTAAAGACAAATGAGAAAATAAAATTGGATCTATCTGAGCCTATGGAATACTACAACAATTGGTTAAGTAAAAGAAAGGATTACTATCTAGAGGTGGTAAGGAGATTTTACTGCAATATGGAGGTAAATGATACATATAATGAAGAGGGAAACTTGAGAAAAAGTTTCATTATCACTAAGCTCAAAGGTCAAACAATTACTCTAGACCTAGTAAAGATTAATGAGTTATTGGGTACTGAGGAACATGTAAGAGGGCCTAAGATGAATGCTGTAAAGGCCTACAAAATACTAATGTAGAGTGATGCCTACCCTAGAGAGCTCAATTTCCCTTCTAGCCAAATGTGTGATTATTTTCAGATAATCCACTATATTTACTCCAGAGCATAGTCAATAAGTTTAGGAGCTTTTCACATTTGACCCAAGAGGATTATCTATTACTGGCAAGAATCATAAGTGGAGAAAATATCAATATAGGGGCACTGATTTGTAGTGAAATAAAGAATTTCACTCTTTTCAAGTCTAAAGCCACCTCCATGCCTTACCCTCAACTTGTTTCCTATTTTCTCTAAGTGCATAACATTGCACATTTGGAACTTGGAGACACCAAAGAGAAAAATACCTATTTTTGAAACCACTCAACTAAATAAGATGAGGATTCCACTGCCCTTCCAACCAGCTCAAAAGAAGGCAGAGAAGGGAAAGGGAAACAACCAGCCACTAGTGTCTCAAGGGGTTAAGATAAAGCTCATCCTCTATAGACCCAACCCAGACCTTTGCACTATCATTCCATAGAGCTTCCATATAAGGATTGTTTCAAAGTGAACTTCAAGCCTTTAAGAGCAAATTGTATAATACTGCTAAAGAATATGGAGAAATTTTTGACAAGAAATTTGAGGAGCTTTACACTATCTTGGATCTTCACAGGCAAGCAATGGCGGTTTTAAAAAAAAAGTCTCTTAAATTTGATGTTGTGGACAAGGAGTTTAAGGAGCTTAAGAGTCTGGTCACCTCACTCTCTCTTTGTCAATTTCTCTGCACCTGGCACCCTCTTCATTCACTTATGAGGACCTATTCACTCATCCATCTATACCATCCTCTACTAAACCCAAATCTTCCCAAATTCCTTCTCCAAGTCCTCTCCACTGTATCTACCTTTCCTCCTTCACCATCAACCACTGTTCCTACGTCAACCTCCCTAGCCATCATACCTGTCTCTTATTCTCAACCTCCCCCACCTATCCCTCAAGCTCTCTCTCCAATCTCTCAACTCTCTCCTCTTCCCATTCCTTTCACTCGACATACTCTTCTTATTCCCTTTACCCCATCTGATGCTAATAGAAAAGGGGAGAAGAATGCAGATCTAGATTAGTTTTTCTTTTTGTGTTTTGTTTAAACTTTGACTCTCTGTTAATGACCTAATGATTCTTTTGACATTTAAATATTACTTAATAGTTTTATCAGTTCTTTACCTCTATTATTATTTCTGCGATTTTATTTTGGCAATTGGTTACTTCTGTGATTTAAGTTCTAAATGTAACTGTTGTTTTATCATTATTAAAAAGGGAGAGAATGTTAGATTTAAGGTTTGATGAAAACAAATGAATAGTTAAGTTCCTCTACATAACTATTAAATTGTTATTCGATCATGTGTTAGATCATTGGGTTGATCGAACACATGTTAGATAAATGACTGAATGTTGTGAGTTTAAGTATTGTTAAGTTTTATCGATTACGTGTTACATAATTACTATTCTAGATAACCTATTATATAAATATGTTCTTCGATCACCTTATCGATCACCAATAGTCTTGCTCGAATTTAGTTACTATTAGTAAATTATCAATCACTTGATCGATAAATTGGATGTTCGATAAGCTATCAGTTAAAAAGGTAACTTTCTCTTTGTTGACAAATAATTATCGATGACCTTATCGATAAATGAGGTTATTGATCACATTTCAGATAAATAGTAAGTCCC